>NC_138202.1:154064829-154304829 GCF_964194415.1 Vipera berus | reverse complement strand
TTAACAACTGTGTCAAGAAAGGTTGTAAAAATGGGACAAAACTCACTTAACAAATGTCTCGCTTAGCAACATAAATTTTGTGCTCAATTGTGGTTGTAAGTCCCAGTTGTACTCTGTGAATGAGTTTAAGGAACACAAAAAACTGAAGAAAAAATGAACCATTGTACCCAGGCCATTTTGAACTGAGAACTCATTGGAAAAAGTGATATGACTTCTATTTTGGGTAATTTCTATAAGACCCAATGTCTCCTTAAAATGACAACAATAATAATAACAATAACAACATTTAATTTTAGGCACACATTTTTATTTAGGGTTACCTGATGAAGGGAGAAAGCATGACTTACATGAATCTGAAAAATCCCAAATAGGATTGCTCAAGCTACAGTGGGTTTCCTTTTAGGAAATTCTGCTGTCATCCAGTTGTAGTTCATTTTAGTAAAATTGTGCGTTGAAAACCATACCATGTTAAAAACAATGGAGGGTTGCGCAGCATTACATGCTCAGCCAGTTCTCTTCAAAATGGACTCTTTTTATATTATCTCATTAATATGAATGGTAGCAAAGACTATTTGTTACCAAAAAGCAGCCCCAAATGTGTGAGGGTGAATGCCACTTTACAGTGCTATTATTTCATGAATGTAAATTTTAATAAAAATGTAAAGTTCTGATCATAAAGATTAACACTGTTTTGACAAAACAACACAATTTTGAGGTTGGGGTGGATCAGAGGAGCCTTTCTGAATAGCAATATACAAATCACTGGATGCTATCATATCTCATTTTATTAGTGATTCCTCTGAACGAGAAATTTTAACTTGACAACATAAAGCTGCCTTTTTACCTTGCATGAAGAACAGATCAGTTAAACATGTGAAAGCAAAACACAAGTCCAAGCATGTAGAATATATTTATCATTCTCTTAATTTAGGTTTAAAATTCTGCCTATGAAATCCATTGTTGTTTTTTTCTTCCAGTGGGAGATAAGCCTATTTACAACTCTGGAGTCTGAACTTTATGTTGTTATATATACATCTTTGATGATTGTAGTGACCTTCTTTTTCCTCAAAGTTTTTAAATAAAATGAAGCAAGGAATGACTATTAGCCTGTGTACAACCACATGCTTGAAAATCTACTTTATATTCCTTTAGAGGACAAACGCCATTAGATATGCACTTACTGTACATTGGATTATAAATCTTACCATTTAATGGTAATTCAGTGAGCAGTTATTGCTTCAGCGGCCTTTCACCCTCCCTCTTTTTGTGTGTGTCCTATCACAGTTGTGAAATAGGGTTACCCTTTACAAGTGTTGCATCCTCACATTCATCTTTTGCACTGAATAGTTGTTCCTAGTGTATCAATGCAAGGGAAGACAAAACTAGAGATAGAAAGGCAGGCATTGGGATAAATATTGAGGGAGGGGCTGTATGTGTGTAGAATATAGGCCTATACCAACAAAGGGATCTCAATATTTAACATCAGTCTGACCGATTACATTTTTGTCACAAAGGTACATTTTCTTTAACCCCTATTCACATCCCATTTTCTTCTAAATGCTGTACAGACAGGATTTGAATGTCCAGAAAGCAGAAGAGAGTGAGTGTGCAAGTCTTAATCTTTCTCCCTTTTGTGCTTGCTGATGCTACTAATACTCTTATCCTTCTAATGTGAAATACTTTTTTTGGGGAAAAACAATATGCATATTTGTAAAGAAATTATACAAGGATTCTCCTTTTGAAGATAATGAGTCCTCTCCGCCCCCCCCTTTTTCAGGAACTGCAGGTTACAAGGAACACAAATGAGCTCTAAGTGGAGGGATTTAACGTCCTGCTATAGCCTTTAATTTCTTGAGGAAAGGAGTTCAGTTCAAGGTTAGCCTGTTATTGTGGTATTGGCAACTCCTTCTCTCATTTCGGTTCTTCTGCTAGCAGTCCTGCATAAAAGGCAGTCATTTTTATTTAATACATGGGGAGGTATTAATCACTGCAGTGTTTTCTTGTGAGAATTTATCTTACCAAATTCATTTTTTCCGTTCTGGTGACAATAATAGGTGTTTAATTACTCAATAAGAGCAGTTTATAGATTGCATTTTTCCTGTATGTTGGACAAATGGTATTGATTTTGTACTTTGATGCAACATGAAACAGTGTTAAACTCAATCAGAATTCTAAAGCGACTAATGTACACTAGTCATGGTAATTGAATTTTCTTTGAGGAAATACGGCAACTCCCTTCCTGCTCTGAAGACAGATAAGAATGAAATGTTACATCCTTTGGAGAGAAAAAAATGTTTATAAAGTTTATTTTATTGTGGGTGTGATATGAAAGAGAAAGGGGGGGTGGCTGTATGGATGGAATATTTTGAACTTTTGTCTAAAAAAAAATACAGTGTAATAATGAACGTGGCCAATTCCTGTACCAAAACAACCAGGTTTATGAAATCTAAAGTCAGATATTAATGGGTCATCTATAATCCCAAAGTGCTCTTCAATTCCGTGTGGCTGTTATAGATAGAGGTTCTAGTATTGTCAAGTATAATGCTTTATTTAAGAAAAATAAAATTGACATTGCACATCAAAAATAAAATTGTTATCAGCATGTTTTTTAAAAAAAACATATAGGTGCTGTCTCGTTCTTGCCTTGTCTCAAGCTTTTACAGTTGATCAAAAGGATGAGGGTTGACCATAAGAATATTGCCCTGCCATCAAACATTAGTAGCCTGTGCTGTGAGATGAGACTCAAATTCACATACTTTTGAGTTTTGTGTTTTTTACCTTTTGGCATTTGAATAGAGTTGGAATTCCATCTCTACATTTTGATTGCTTTCATTGTTTCCTGAAGCAAGGAGAACTGGGAACAGATCCTTGCATGCTGTAGTATCACCTTCTTCCCCCATCCTCGACACACACACACACACACACACACACACACACACACACACACACACACTTTTTTTTTAACACTAGCATAGCCTTTCAAGTTTAGTCATCTCTGTGTTTTCACAGTTAAACAATCTACAAATGTTTGGCCTTGCTTTCAGCATCATCTGTTGGCATATTAGCTGAGGTACACTATACTTGAATGTGCACAATTTAGAATTATCTATGACACGATGAAGATGTTAGAACTCTGTTATTCAGTATAGAACAGATCTTTATTCTAATGACTGTAGAAGGGAAATTATGGTGGAATATCTTTGTATTTATAAAATAATTATAACTATCTTAAATCTTCATTTTGCAAAAGTACTTTGTTAGACCTTGAATTTTAGGAAGTATGGAAATATGTATTAGTTTTACTCACCTGAAGAAAAAAAACCTCCAGCATTTGGTATTGTGTACTCTAGCTCCCATCTTATGGAGGTTCCAGGCTTTCCCTCCCACCTAATGTTTTCATGAAGGAAATGGTCTACAGATAGTTCTCCTTAGTGAATCCGTTGCTGTTTCTGTGTTCATTTGGTGTGTTTTTTTTAAAGGAGCAAACTATAGGCCATTTTAACTTATTGCAGTCATTTGGACTGCTTTTTATATTTGATTGCATTCCCCTGGCAGAACGTATACTTCATACTTTCACAGATATGTTGCCATTTAGTATTACAATGAGTAAAACTGCCCATTTATAACGTAAAATATTTCCCAGTATTAAGATTGTATATTTAACTGCTGAGGTATTTGTTTCTGGAATAGTGAGGCATAGATTCAATTTGACTTCTATCTCCAAATATTTATCTATTACTGAGAATATTGTGTATGTTTGCTAACCTTCTGAATATAATTCATTGCTATCTCTTTCATTGATCCTATGTCTGTACAGAACTGCAGTCTTAATTAATCAGCAGTGTGCTTTTCAGATGATGGTTTTACCCAAGCGATAGATATAATTGGTGATATTTTTAATCATATCTGACTTCTTTGGTTTAATTCAGACAACGTGAAAACATCTCTCTTTAGATATTTGTAACAAAATTCAAGTAAGATATAAACATTCTTTTTTTTCCACTCATGTGCACACACACCCCACACACGTCCACACTTGCATGTATGCACACGAACACACACATAAACACACTGAGTATCTCTTCTATATTTAGACACAATGTTATTGCTTATGCCAAATGTGAGGAATTAGTTATATCTTACTACAGGTTTCTTTGCTTTTTTGAAACTAAAAAGTTTTTTTTTGAACGCAGTTTATTTGGGAAAACAATGTATTTGGAATAATGTTAAAATTATGCACGTTCCAGCAGATAAAATATAGTTGCCTATCCAACCAGCATCATTTAGTGCATCAAATATGCAATGTATTCAGCATGGAGAGTCACCTTGGGAAATGTAAAGGGCCACAGCTAATTTGCATATTTTAGTTAATATAATTAACATAATTTGTGCAGAATGTGTGAGAGTGTTGGGGGCTGGGAAATGTTAGCTGCTGCATTCGTTTTTTTTCCTGCTGCTGATTCATAGTTCTGTTCACTGTGATTATAATCTTTTTGGTGATTGCTTGTCCCATTTTGAAATGGTTTGCCTTAATCTAAGTAGGATTCTTACTGATTCTTTTTTCCTCAGATAAGAGGAACTATAGTATAAATATATAGTCCTCAAAAGTGTTGTTTCAGTGAAGAATAAAAAAGGCTGAGATTTTATTTCTTTTTCTTGGACAGCAAAGTTTCTACCTATGTAAATATATTAAATCTGGAGCCTTTTTTATATAAATAAAATAAACCCTTTCTTTCTCTTGCCCCATTCAGTGATTACTAAAATGGAATTAAGAGAGAGAAGGATTCCATATCCTTCCTGAACAACTGAGTTGAACTCTATTCCCCATCTTGGTGGGATGTTTCCGTAGAAATGTGGATTCTCCCTATGTTATGACCCACTAGGGCAGGTGATAATTATTTCCTGCCCTTTGCTTCTCTGGCCATATCATCCGAAGTAAAAATCTGAAGTTTGGCAAGGTCATTTGATACATGGCTTTCCAGACTCTTTCATGTTTTGTTCTCCTGGCTGCAGAATTCAGTAATGCTAGGAATGTTCTTCCCTATGTAATGTTTAATGTGTTAATTTTCAGGCATATGCTAAGCTGCCCATGTATGGATGCATGCAAGTATACTGTCTCCTACATGCATGTATGCGGTCTTCTTTTGTTGCTAATTCTATTCATTAGTTTGCTCTTGTTAGGAAGATCTGGCTTTGTATTATTGTATGAAACCTCCTCTACCTTCCTTGGAATCTTTGCACCGTAGTTTATTTAGACTAATGTTTAGTTCAGTCCTGGTTTTAATTACTCTGAAATCCATTTCCTCCATATGACAGTTCACTTTAAAAGCTGCATTGCTTCATTCCAGGAACTTTATTACTCTTTCTCTCAGAGATTGCTATTTCGTCTTGACTACCGATTTTCATCAGTTGCCCAGTTCACCTTTGTCCACACTATCCTTGTGAAATGACCATAGCAAATTGCTCCATCCTCTTGTATCCATGTGGCAGCAGCAACAAAGGAATGCAGTACTTTTTAGATTTTGCATTATTTTTTTAAAAGAAATTAAACCTTAATGCAGAGAATCCTAATTAGCATTTAATACCTGGTAATTAAGGCACTGGTAGGGGTCAACTATATAAAGCACACCAGTAGAACTGGCACCTGATTAATAGTCTCCCTGATATAAAAAAGTTCAGCACAAAAGAGTGCTCTGCTGGGGTCAGTGCTTTAATAGCTGTGGAAACTGCAGGTTTTGCTGTAATTCTCTCTTAACAACTGGATCAAAATAATAATTTGCGAGATGGTCATGGCTGACTTTGCCATCCATGATGTCAGGTAAATTATTTTGGTGACGTTGGGTTGATTGTTTGGTTTCCTTATTATTGCCAGTGAAACAGTGAGACTCAGCTTGCTTTCACTGCTTTTGAAGGCAGCCCTTCCAAATGCCAACGTCCTTCCTCTTGCGTTGTTTTTCACAAAAACGAGCCATACTTTTGGAAGCTAAATGATTTGGGGTATATACAATCATCAGCTCATTTGGTATCATAACATTGAAGAATGATAAAGTTAAAGAATATTTCACTTGGTCAAACTGATTACCCAGATGATTTCAATTATCAGCACCCCATTTTTTTGTACTGTGTATTAGATAAATGTGGTAAACGTTGATTGAAGCACCTTCCAAATTACATAGATCTTCAAGTCTTAAAACGAGTAGGAATACTGCTAGAAAGTTACATCTGCTCATTTCTGTTAGCTCCAGGTTGGGTGCTTGGGGAGCACAATGCAGTTTTGTCTAGCTCTGAAATTTAAGTGTGGAACAGAATCGAATGTTGCTTTCTCTTTTCAGCATGTAACCCCGAGTGCTTTTGTGTTGTAGTCTTATTTGTGGTAAATATCTAAGTGAGTTTCTAGAAAGAACTAAAAGATGCAATAATCAGCATTCCGATTCCACATATGTTTAAATAACAACAGTTCCCCTCTGTGTCTCTCCTATAAAGTGTTCAATTTGTAGGAAGAGGTATCTGCTTTTTGTATGTAAATTGGCTGTGGCCGAGTGACCTGCAGTTGTGCTCTGTACTTGAGGCATCTATCACAAGAGTAACTTAGATGTTACCCTACTATAATATCTGCTCATAAGATTCATGCAAATTCTGACCATTGGATGGATCCTCAAAACCTGGGAAGGAAAATTTCTTCTCCAATAAAGATCATCTGATGAGTATTCGGCTCAATAAAGTTTCGTAATTCAGGTGCATCTCATAAAAAGTTTAAATGTGTCCTTTGCAAAGCGATACCAGTGGTCTCGGTAAAATGCAGGTTTCACGTGTCCTGCATTTTCTATTTCATTCATCCATGACTAAAATGTTTTGAAAAAATATGGGCGTATTTTTTAAAAAAAACAAAATGATGAATTCCATAAATACATCTATTTCTCGAAATGCCTTTGGGTTTTCTGTACGGGAGAGATGAGAGAGATTCGTAGTGCCCTAGGTAGAGGTATAAGTCTCCACAAGGTCAATTTGCAGGGCCTGCAGCAAAAGCTATAGGTCAGCAAGAGCAATAGATTCTTTATCCCTTCTATACATTTTAACACTAATTTTTAGAAACCAGTTCGAATACATGTAAACTTTGAATTAAAGTCGCTAATCGTTTGTAGGCTTTTATAGTCTCAATATTGCACTCTTTTTTTCTGATGCAATACTCCTGTTATATTTTCCCAATCAGAACCAGGAAACTGTTCAAAAAACAAAAAAAATCTGCCCACTTTCCCCCTACGTGTGACATACATTACATAGATAGTTTTACATGTGATACGGATACTGTACATATTGTACAGTGTCTTATACAATATTGGAAAAAAATATTGTACAAAACACTGCTACAATTTATAGACAAACCTAATGATTTTGTACACGAATGCCAGATCAGGAGAGGTAGTTCAGACTTATTCAGTCTAGTCCTGAAATCCACCAATGAAAAGCCAATTAAAGTGCAACCTATATGCTTCCTGCAATAAAGCATAGGATTTATTTTTTTCTTTCTTGAGAGCCAGTATGGTGTAGTGCAGACATGTCAAACACAAGGCCCGGGGGCCAGATCCGGCCCGCAAAGTGGTTTCATGTGGCCCGCGAAGCCATCCTGGAAAGAGTGAGGGAACGGCCCCCACTGCCTTGGCCCTGGCCCAGAGACCCTCCTTCTGCCAGAGACCCTCAGATCTGTCCCACTCCTGCCCAGGCCCCCATAGGCACCCTTGATGCGAACGATGTAGAGCTGGCCACGCCCACCCAGTAGGCCATATGCACTCTAGCCACACCCACCCAGTAGGCCACGCCCACCCTGGCCATACCCACCCGGCCTCCTGAGGGCAACTGCCATACTGATGCGGCCCTCAATGAAATTGAGTTTGACACCCCTGGTGTAGTGGATAAGATGGTTTATTAAGACTAAAGACCCTCATGTTTGGTTGGGTTCACTTTCAGCTTCGGCTGACTGGCTGACTTTCTCAGCCTGGCCTTCTTCACAGGATAGCTGCTATGGGGAAAAATAGGAGGAAGAAGTGCTGTGTTTATCTATTAAAAGTTCTGTATGAAAAATGGGGTTCAAATCATTCAGTCAGTCCAACCAGTGCAATTCACTGGTTCAGTTCTGGAAAAGTTCACTTCTAATTATCTTCCCCTCCCTCCCTCCCTCCCTCCCTCCCTCCCTCCCTCCCTCCCTCCCTTCCTTCCTTCCTTCCTTCCTTCCTTCCTTCCCTCCCTCCCTCCCTCTCCCCCTCCCTATGAATATTCTTTAACAACCTTTTTTAAATTTGCAAATGATGCCATACATGATGTAGCTAAATCATACATTTATCATTTAGCCACATCTATCTGACAGTTACTCGCATCTTTTGAGCCTTCAGATTTCCCAGGCACAATTGGCTCTCCTTCTCCCAGGGATCCATGTCCTTGATTATTATCTCCTATATCCCTTCCAGCAACTATCCCTCCCTCCCTCCCTCCGTGGAGCTGATATTCCTTGGGAGAGCATGTCATTATTTGTATTGCTGAAGCTACACAAATATATTCTCTTTGTTTAAAAGAGAACTTAACCAGCAACACTCTGTTGAAAATGCTGCATGTTTCACTTTACCGTTATTTTATTCTAACAAAACTAGGAGAGCTGGAGTTAGGCAAAGCTGCTGGTGACTTTCTGAATTTCCTCAAGCATGATTTTAATTGCCTTTTTTGTAATATATTTGCAGCCTTGGTTATGCCTTCCTGGGTTTTTAGGCTCTGGTTAAATTTACCCACCTCTGCCCTGCTTCCAAACTAACAGATGCCAACAATCTTGCGAGAGAGCTTAGCCTTAGTGGGACTACCAAATGAGACGGGAACAAGGGATGATTTGCAAATAATGGTCTAGATTGGTTCTAGATTAGTCTTTTCAGCTGAATTGAAAAGGAAAAATATTGCCAGGAGTTAATATTTAAACGATTTTTTTTCCTTTCAAAAACTTGTTTGATTTGTGGTACATGACTTGCATTTACGCTAGGCAGTAAAGTGCTGCTCATTTAACACACAAATAGGATTGTTTGTGTCTACTAAGATGTCACCATTTTATTTCAGTAAAACTATTAAATCATCATCACCTTTTTATAACTTCCTTTTACCCTGGTGTATGGTTAGGGCAAAGGTTCAAACCAATCCTTTTCATGTACATAATCATGCCCTGCAATTAATCACATTCTAGTTCTTTAAAAAGGAATTCATTAAGATGTAATACCATCTGAACAATCACCAAGTACAAAAATTGGATGCATTAAGAGTTTCAGGCTTTTGCTGTGTGGAGGTTTTTGTCGCATTTAGCTTTCCTCACAAGAAGCACCGAATTCAGAATGGCTTATATGTGAAAACATGAATATAAAAGAGATGTAACGGGTTATCATCAGTTTGTAAATATATGTGGTCTTTTAACTGTGATCTGCTGATTTTCTGAAGTCCTCGACTTAGGAGCACAATTGAGCCCAAATTTCCTATTGCTTAGTGCAGGGGTCTGCAACCTTGACAACTTTAAGACTTGTGGGCTTCAGCTCCCAGAATTCCTCAGCCAGACCCCTGGCTTAGGGAATGTTTGTTAAGTCAGTTTTCCCCCATTTTACAACCTTTCTGGCCACAGTTGGTAAGTGAATTTTATTTTTTTATTATTTATTTATTTTTTATTTTACTTTAATCCCATTTATATCCCGCCCTTCTCGGAAGACTCAGGGCGGCTTACAATCTAAGCACAAATCAAAAAGTGAATTGCTGCAGTTGTTAAGTTAGTAACACGGTTGTTAAGTGAATCTGGCTTCCCCATGGACCTTGTTTGCCAGAAGGTCACGAAGGATGATCACATAAATCCGGGACACTGCAGCCGCCTAGCATCTCAGTTTTGATCAAATGATCATGGGGATGTGGCAACGGTTGTAAGTGTGAAAAAGGTAACTTTGTAGGGTCACTAAGAGAACTGTTGTAAGTCGATGACTGCCTGGAGTCATTTCAAGAAATGTTGACATATCAATGAAAGTTTTTTTTGTGTGTGTGTGTGTGTATCTATCTATCTATCTATCTATCTATCTATCTATCATTTCAGATTCAAGCTTATGTTCTCATTCTCTAACCCAGAGGTCCCCAACCTTTTGGGCACCAGGGACCGGTTTTGTGGAGAGAGGTTTTTCCGTCGGGTGTGGTTTTGTGTGCTGCCTGCATCCTGTGGATGGGGCTTTGCTTTTTTGAGCAGGCCTGTTTCTGGCATGCCGGGGCCTGGTACTGGTCCACAGACCAGGGGTTGGGGACCCCTATTTTAACCTATATAGGTCTGAAGAAAGACACAAATTTTCAGAATATTTATATTTATATTTATATTATTATATTATATTATATTTATATTATTATATTATATTTATATTATTATATTTATATTATTATATTTATTATATTATATTATATTATATTATATTATATTATATTATATTATATTATATTATATTATATTATATTATATTATATTATATCATTATATTATATTATATTATATTATATTATATTATTATATTATATTATATTATATTATATTATATTATATTATATTATAATATATATTATATTTTATATTGTTATGTTATGTTATGTTATGTTATGTTATGTTATGTTATGTTATGTTATGATGTCTTACATCATTGTATTGGCCATGTAACTACATTACCAAGGAAAGTGTAAAAAGTCCAATTTGGCCTTTTTTGAATGCAACTGTTTTAATGCAACTTTACATCTAATTCATGTGGCTGGGAAAATGAAGGCATCTCATCTATATATTTTTTTCTTTTATGTAGTCTGCTTATGACTACAGACCCAGATAGGTCTTAATAGAGATGGCCTACCTGTATAAGGTGGCCAGTATGTTTATTGAATAATACACATTGGGCACTTTGGTGGATCATACATTACATGTAGTCCTTGACTTGTGACCATAATTTGGACCAGAACTTCCATGGCTAAGCAATGTGGCTGTTAAAGGAGTCATGCCCAATTTTATGACCTTTTTTGTTGAGATCCTTAAGTGAATTCAGATTTCCCCTTTCCCTTTGCTTGTCAGAAGGCCCCTGGGAAGGTTGTGAATGGGGATCACTTGACCTGGGATGCTGCAGTTGTCATAAACACATGCCGGTTGCCAAGCGCCCAAATTGCAATCAGTGACCACAGGGATGCTGCGACACTTGTAAATGCCAGGACCTGTCATAAGCTGCCATTTTTCAGCGCTGTCATAACTTTGAATGGTCATTAAATAAATGGTCATAAGTCAAGAACTATCTATATTAAGGTCTGTAGTGTCCCTAGGTGGATTGGGCATTTATTTTTCTCTTTGATATTTTCAGTACCAGAAATTCAGGATACCAGAAATTTAAGAATTTTCTTGAAATAGGCAATTGCTATATTCTAGAATAGGGGTGTCAAACTGCTGGCCCTGCCGCGCCCACCCCATTGCCGGCAATGCAAAAAGTCGCAATACGTTGCAACATGTCACGTGACGAGTTTCCACTTGTTATGCTTCTTGCCATCCTACATTGAATGGGAGAGTTGGTTGGCAACAGTCTCCGTCCACATTGGTAAAATCATCGTTGTGGTCAACAACCCTGACTAAAGAAAGTGCCAGATGGTGCAGAGACACTAGACCAGGGGTAGGCAACCTTGGCTCTTTTATGACTCATGGACTTCAACTCTCAGAATTCCTGAGTCAGCAATGCTGACTCAGGAATTCTGGGAGTTGAAGTCCATGAGTCATAAAAGAGTCAAGGTTGCCTACCCCTGCACTAGACCATCCTTCCTCAGTAGAAACACATTGTCACTGGTTCCTTGTTTAGATGTTTTGCCTGAAAGAGTAGCTGGGATTTATTACTAGGAATTACTAAGATGCAGACATCCCAAAGCTGTTTTTTTTTAAGGCAACTAGACTTCCTTTGTTTTTCCTTCAAGACGTTTCGCTTCTCATCCAAGAAGCTTCTTCAGTTCTGACAAAGCACCTTTGGGACAACCATGACCTGGATGACTAAGATTTCCATAGACCTTAAGATGCAGACAGGATTCTTTCTTTAGTATATTGGGTATGTGGGGTTCAGCCTGGATACTCTTGCACTCAGGGTCCATGCTCTGCCAGTAAAATGGTGTCACACCAGCAGTGCAGATTCATAGCTGTTTTTAGAATAAAGGTAAAGGTAAAGGTTCCCCCGCACATGCGTGCTAGTCGTTTCCAACTCTAGGGACCGGTGCTCATCTCCATTTCAAAGCCGAAGAGCCAGCGCTTGTCCGAGGATGTCTCCGTGGTCATGTGGCCGGCATGACTAGGCGCCAAAGGCGCACGGAACACTGTTACCTTCCCACCGTAGTGGTCCCTATTTTTCTACTTGCATTTTTATGTGCTTTCGAACCTTTAGAATAGTGCGTCCCTTTAGAATAGACCCTTTCAAATCATTATGACTAAATTTAGTCTTACCAAGCGTTAATTGGTGTGCTTAACTAAGTCTGGATACAATCCTGTGACTAAATGCTGCATGCTTACAGTTTTGGTCAAGACCTGGAAATGCTGTTTTATTATTGGCCTGCTGGATATTTTTATTCACCCTGATTAAGGTTTGAAAATTCATTTGCCTCAAACGTGTCTGGCTGTTAGAACACTACATTTCCATATTAAATGCATTGCAACAGGGAAATGTTATTCTCTGGGTGTCAGAATACTCGGCAGAGATTTTCAGACGCTTAAGCTATATCTAGACCTGAGATACTGTTGCTTACATGATAATCCATTGGTTGAAGGGATTCCTGCTGACCTACACACGCTTAGAAATATGGTTAATATTTGAAGCCACCAAATAATATCTTAAGGAAATCAGTTGTACAGCAGCTAAGTAGTGCTTGCTGGGGAAAATTGTGCTGCAGCCCAGTAGAGTAGAGACTTTCAGGACTGAATTCAGGATTGAATTTGATCCTTCAAGATAATTTGACTTTTGTACCCTTATAGTAGTTCCTTCTGTCTTCTTCCATAGCTGGCATAAATTCATACAAATGTTTCTATCCCATCATTGACTAATCAGAGAGGGTATGTTAGATTGCTTGGAGACATAAAGAAAATAGACATCTGGCAATGCCAGCTGACATCTGTCTCAATCACTTTAAAAGACAGATGTAGCCTAGCAATTGAAATTGGGGACTTAACTTTCCGATTTACAGTTATAACACATTTCCATTGTAATTTTTCCAAAAGGCATTAATATTCTGTCATTTTTATCTGTAGAAGCAATGTGTACATAACTTTTTAAATGATGTACTAATTGAAATCAGTAGGCTATGGTACCCAAAATCATGATCTGTGGCTCATTTATTGGATCATAATTATTAGAGGGAAGGCAGATTTCTTGAGTTCCACTGACAGCGAAGTAGAGACTCTAATCCTCAACTTATGACCGGTTGCTTAATGAACATTCAGAATTACAATGCCGCCCCTTGCTATTCATGGCCTGTTTTCAGAGTTATGACAGCTGCAATCTCCTCCTGCAGTCATGTGATTGCATTTTGGGTACTTGGGAACAAGCCCAACTTTATGGCCTTTTGCAGTATCTTGTGGTCATGTGACTGTGATTTGCGACATTTTTTGCTGGTTTCTATGTTTATTTTTGTTTTCCAGCCAATAATGTCCATTAGGGAACAGTGATTCGCTTAATGACTGCTGCCAAAATGTTGAAAAATCAGATCTGGTCACATGATGCTTTGACTTGAATGTAATGATTTATGATTGTAATTTCAGGCTCAATTACATCATAAGTTGAGGACTCTTAGTACTCATTAATTCTTTTGCCAGTGAGCTTCATCCAGATTGAGGTCTTCTTCTTCTTCTTCTTCTTCTCCTCCTCCTCCTCCTCCTCCTCCTCCTCCTCCTCCTCCTCCTGAGGAATGCTGTGGATATAATTTACTTGGACTTCAGTAAGGCATTTGATAAAGTAGATCACAACCTACTACTTGATAAGATATAAAAATGTGGGTTAGGCAGCATCACCACCAGATGGATTCGTAGCTGGCTGACTGGCCATACTCAGCTTGTGCTCCTCAGTGGAACTGCGTCTACATGGAAGGAAGTGTGTAGTGGGGTGCCCCAGGGCTCTGTTCTAGGCCCAGTGCTCTTCAACACTTTCATCAATGATTTGGACAAGGGGATAGATGGGGAACTCATCAAATTTGCAGATGACACCAAGTTGGCAGGAATAGCCAATACTCCAGAAGATAGGCTTAAGATACAGGAGGATCTGGACAGACTCAAACACTGGGCACTATCTAACAAAATGAAATTCAATTGTGAAAAAAGTAAGGTTCTACATTTAGGCAGGAAAAACCAAATGTACAGGTATAGTATAGGTGGTACCTTGCTCAATAGTAGTAACTGTGAGAGGGATCTCGGAGTCCTAGTGCACAATCACTTCAATATGAGCCAGCAGTGTGCTGCAGCTGCCAAAAAAGCCAACACAGTGCTAGGCTGCATTAACAGAGGGATAGAATCAAGATCATGTGAAGTATTAATACCACTTTACAATGCCTTGGTAAGAGCACACTTGGAATACTGCATCCAGTTTTGGTCACCATGATGTAAGAAAGATGTTGAGACTCTAGAAAGTGTACAGAGAAGAGCAACAAAGATGATTAGGGGACTGGAGACTAAAACATATAAGGAACTGTTGCTGGAATTGGGTATGTGTAGTTTAATGAAGAGAAGGGTGAGGGGTGACATGATAGCAGTGTTCCAATATCTCAGGGGCTGCCACAAAGAAGAGGGAGTCAAGCTATTCTCCAAAGCACCTGAAGGCAGGACCAGAAGCAACGGATGGAAACTAATCAAGGAGACAAGCAACCTAGAACTAAAGAGAAACTTCCTGACAGTTAGAACAATTACCTAACCAGTGGAACATCCTGCCTCCAGAAGTGGTGAATGCTCCAACACTGGAAGTTTTTAAGAAGAGACTGGACAGCCATTTGTCTGAAATGGTATAGGTTTTCCTGCCTGAGCAGTGGGTTGGACCTCCAAGGTCCCTTCCAACTTTATTATTGTTGTTGTTGTTATCATCCTCCTCCTCCTCCTTCTTCTCCTTCTCCTCCCAGCACACTGGGCAGCAAGTGTTTTCCACCCAATGTGATCATTTGCAGCACCTTGAACATCATTCCAAGGGACATTAATAACCTTAAGATCTTTCTTAAGTGTTTGGTACCAGGTTTTCCAAGGCCAGCCTCGTTTATCTAGACCGGGAGGCCTTGCGCACAGTCACTCATGCGCTCGTGACCTCTCGTTTGGACTACTGCAACGCTCTCTACATGGGGCTGCCCTTGAGGACCACTCGGAGGCTCCAACTGGTACAGAATGCAGCTGCGAGAGTTGTGTTGGGAGTTTCCCGATACTCCCATGTTACACCCTTGCTCCGCGAGCTGCATTGGCTCCCAGTTGTCTTCCGTGTGAGATTCAAGGTGCTGGTAATGACCTACAAAGCCCTTCATGGCATGGGTCTGGAATACCTCAGGGAGCACCTGCGGCCGGCATCAACTTCCCTCCGCCCAGTGCGCTCCCACAGAGAGGGCCTCCTCAGGGTGCCACCAGTCAAAGAATGTCGACTGGTGGCCCCCAGGGGGAGGACGTTCTCTGTGGGCGCACCGGATTTATGGAACCATCTTCCGGTTGAGCTCCGGATGGCGCCCGACCTTCGCTCCTTCCGGCGCGATCTAAAGACCTACCTGTTTGAACAAGCCGGCCTGGCCTGATGGGTGATGGGTTTGGGTTTTATTGCTTTTTATGTATTTTAATTTATTGTTATAGTTTTTGGGCATCTTGTTTAATCTCTTTTAATTTTTGTATTCTTGTCTTTTAACATGTATTGCCCTGTTCACCGCCCTGAGTCCTTCGGGAGAAGGGCGGTATACAAATAAAATTATTATTATTATTATTATTATTATTATTATTATTATTATTATTATTATTATTATTATTATTATTATTATTATTATTATTATTATTATTATATAAGAAGGGTTTGAAAGGCAAGGAACAGACTGCCCTGGAGGACCCCAGTATGTCTGTCTAAGTGAAAATGCATGAAACACAATAGTAAAACTTAGCAAAAAGTTGTGTGACCGTAAAGAGATTGGAATAAGTTCTTAATTTCTTAATCATCCATGTTGGCTGGGACATTTTATTTGGGGATTACATGTCTAGAACTATAAAATGGAAATTGAAGTAATTCGACATATTTTGTAAGTTGAAATAAGAATGAACCATAGATTGCATTTTTCCCCACAGCGTATCATACCAATTAACTGATTTTTAAAAGATTGCCAAACCATTAGTGCTTTAAAACAACTAAAGAATAGTTTAGCATATATTTGAAACAGGAAACCAAAACCAAAAATGTGTAGGATCATTAGTTTAAAGAAGTTCAATGCATAAAGAAAAAGCAAACATTTTAAACATTATTGTCATCCTTTTAAAAAAGTTCTAAAGATCCATTTGTCTACTTAAGATTTTTGCTGTATAAGTTAATTCTTCTGTCTAGTGACCTGCTTGTAACTGGGATTTAGCAATTAAAAAATGTTTAACACTTCTCTGATTATTTTAATACTGATTTTAATAATGTTTTAATTCTTTTACTGTATGTAATCTGTCTTTTTTTTTGTAAAGGTGACTTAGAAATCCTTTAAATAATAATCATCACAAAAAATATGTCCTGTTTTTATGGCTTATTTTGGAATTATAAGCTAATTTTTTTTAATGTGCTTAAACTAAACAGAATGAGAAATTCTTGTCTTGCATGCACATGCAAATTAGAAATTAATCCATTTAACCTTGTTTTCCAAATTTCATTTATTACCAAACTTGGTTTTTTTTACACAATTATAAGAAATGCTAACACTAGCCATGCATTTATTTTGCTACAAAAGAAACAAACCTGAAACTATATAACCTAAATTCTAGAAATAAAAAGAGAGTCAAATAATAACTGAGTAGCTTTTTAGAGACCTTATCCAACCTTGGAAAACATAATTATGTTGGTGCTTTTAGTGAGGGGCAAAAAAACAACAACATAAAATTAAGGCATGAAAGAATATGTCTGCTTTGTGCATAAGAACTGGATAATTGGGATTTTATTACCATTCTATTATATATAAAGATGCAGATTTTCCATTCAAATATAACTTTTTCAGTCTATTAACTTATATTCTTGGTAGTATCAATTTGGTTGAAGAGGCTAAGAACTATTTGAAGCTGTAACACAGTCTTTAGATATCTTCGGCATGCAATTTCAACACTATTTTATTCTGCTTAGCTGAGTTCTTTAGTCACTCTGTAGCTTCAGATCCTTTTACACACAAACCTTCACTTCGCTAGCTGCTTTACTTTCAAGCTGTCATGTAATGTTTTATTTCCCCTTTCCAGAGCAATGGATTTATTAGAATCTTGATGACTTTCTGCTTACCTATTCGTGCCAAAGCGTTATACGGAAGTGATGAGGAATTTGGAAAGCTGAATTAGAGCGTGTCTTTATCAGTTATACTATTTCCTCTGTGATTGGCAGTAGATTTCTGGATCTCAGAAGGAGTTTTCAGGCATCAACTGCTTCTGGATCCTTTTAACTTGAGATGTCAGATTCTGAATATTTTGTACAGTGAACGTGTGCTGCAACTTCTGGCACGCCCCCTCCCTCCAAACATCTTTGAGAAGTTCTGGGTGGGAATCTGTGCTAAGAAAAAGAGACCACCATGCATGTAATCTCTTTTCTAACCAAGGTTATCTATCTTGGTCTGCCTAACCTGGTATTGTCCACTTGCGTTTTAGGTTACAATGCTCTGAATTCCCAGGTAGTACCGCCAAGGATACTGAAATCGTAGAGATTTATAATCAGTGCTGCAACTGATGAAAAGTGCTAGGTTAGAGGAAGCGGTCTGGGTGCAAGTGTAGCATTCAAAGAGTATGGAGAGGCAAACAGATACACTTTTAAAACAGTGGACAACACAGTGCATGGCACAGATAGAATTACTTCATTTGTCTAGTAGTGTAGGTAGGAATATACGTTCCCATTCGTTTTATTATGGCTACTGTCAAGCTGATAGTTTGTGCATCGGTGCTTCCAAAGCAAATTAGTCTCAAAACAGAACAGCGTGGAAATCAGAAAGGTGAAAAATGAGCACCTATTAGCAACGAGACACAGTGATATTGGAGAACTGAGATAGTCACAGTGACAAGTATTCTGGAACTGTTTAGCTGACTCCAAAGCAGGCGAGCTACCTTGTGATTGTGGAAAAGACAGTTCTTAGAGAAAGTGATATTGCTTTAAACCTAATTGATGGAAATGATAATCCCTTGATAATAGACACAGTTCGCTACCCATGCAGCCATTTTAAATACTCGCTTTGAGTGCTCTTTGAGAAATTGGCTTCCATGTGGCAATTGTTTTTTTACCCATATGCAGAGTTCTGTAATTTCGAATGAACTTTGCCGGTTGCTTTCTTTGTTAAAAGGTAAGGCAGCAGCGCTTGGAAAGAGGTTAAAAAGAAAGATGCATGTGTTCCTCCTTTCCTGGACCCCACTCTCCCCACCGCATTCTGCCACTCCAAATCTTTGACACTACTAGGAATTACTGAAAAGGGGTAACGAGTTCTAGGATTTTCTACAATAAGCCGTTAGTAGTTTATAGTAAAGCCATAGAGGACATGATGAAAGTCCAGGCCTCACAAGTACCTGGCCTTAAAATATATGGATCTCCACTTCCAGTCCTCATACCCTCTGCTTGTTCATTCCTACTTGCAAGCCTGTTCATTCTTGTTTGCAAACCTGCTTGCAATCCTTGAACAGCAGCCACAGGACTAGCAGTCCTGATGCTTTGACAGAGCAACCCATTGCCTCTGAAGATTAAGGAATCTCTGCCCCTTGAGGTTCAAAACCAGGGTTCTTCAAACTTGGCCCTTTTATGACTTGTGGACTTCAACTCTCAGAATTCCTCAGGCAGGCATGCTGGGAGATGAAGTCCACAAGTCATAAAAGGGCCACGTTTGAAGAGCCCTGTTCAAAACTGAAGCTGGATGGCTACCTAGTGGGGATGCAGCAAGTCAGGGCTTGGCTTGGCTGAGGAATTCTGGGAGTTGGAGTCCATAAGGTTTGGAGATGCCCCCCCTCCCCAAAGTAAGTAGTGAATTTCCTGCATGAGGTGGGCTGGAGGGGGTGAGGATTAGTTGTTGCTTGAGATCTCTTCCAGCTCTTTGATTTAAGCAGCTGATTTGCAGTTCTCGCCTAAGCCAATTTGTTACCTGAACTAAGGAACATGCAAATAGCAAATCAGGGTTTAACGTATTTCAGTACTAGCCTCAAGATTTCATTTTGGGGGTACTTGACACCGCTAGGCTACTACAGGGCACATACAGTATTAAAGATTGCCTGGCATATAAAACATGTCCTTTCTCTTCAGTTCCCCTTTATCTTCCTCCTGGGATGCTCAATTGATTCTCAACCCTACCATGTTACAGTTCTTTTACTGATGTCTTGGTGCTCCAGGACCATGTTTTGTCTTTACGATTTTGTTGTCTTTTAAACAATGCAATACACTGGCTGTTGTAGCAGAAAAATGCAGCATCCGTGTAAAACTAAGCTAAGGGCCAAATGGACTCCAGAATGTTCGTCAAACTGAACAAAAGGTGGACCATTCCTAACTCCACGGTGGTAGTTCATCAGCTTAGTATTTGGCGTATCAGGAATGCAACAGTTGGAGGAACATGGAGAGATGCAATCTGACTTTGTAGGCATCATATTGTTTTGTGTTTGTGTAATCTGGGGAGGAGAGGAGGAGTTCCAAGGGAAGCTGAGCTCACCCTGACTGAAGCTCACCCTTTCAGTATTGATGCCCTTGCAAGGATCAAGTGGTTGTAGCAGAGTATCAAGTGGTTGTAGCAGAGTCAGCAGCATATACAGCGTATGCATGATTTATTTCAGTGGGTCTTTGCAGATTTAAAAATTGTGTTTGCCTTCCTGGCTCACCATTTTTCCAGTCTAAAGATCATAGGTTTTATTTGATTATATTTTGGTACTCTGTTAAAGTCGACTGGGTCACCTTGCACTGCACATCATCTGCTCATTTCTTTTAACATGTTCATTTTGCTCCCCTGTGAAAAGTTAATGCTATCTTTTATCTTTCATTGACTGGATGTCAAAGAATGTAACATTAATAGACATCAGGCACCTCTAATATAGTTTCATGAATGATCTTTATAAAAACATACTTACGGTCCCTGAAGAATGTAAAATCTACAAGGTAGTGGTAATCTGGGCAGATAATTCTTACTCTGTGTAAACAATATTAGCTTCATGCAATGTAAATATCATCTGGACTAGGCCATTAATTACTTATTGCCCTCCCCTCACACCAGAATATCTATCAGTAAATAAAGTAACTTGAGGCCACACACCGAAACGTTATGATTCAGTATTTATTTCATTGATGTAACGGTTTCTGTTCATGCTTCTGTTCAGTTTCTGTATCCATAATAGATTTCCAGCTTATTTTATTAAAGAGATCTTTTTTTAAGTATGCACTGGAGCATGGATGTATAAGTCAGTTAACAGAAATGAATTCTACTGAACCTCAGCACCCAGACTTTGCAGGATTGCACCTACTGAAATTCAATTGCCCCACTTTATAAATCACATGTATTACTATCAGGAATTGGTCTAATATACAGAGTTTTTCCCCTCTATTGTTTATTTGACTAGTTTATGTTTATGGCCTTCTAACTCATAAAGTGATTCTGGATGGCTTACAGTTAGTTAGACCCATGAAAACAAAGTAGCTATTGCAACATCCCCAAAACACCAGAACAGGAAAGAAAAGGAAAAAAAAAGAAACAACCAAGGCCGCTCATTGCATATTCCATTCAAGAGCTTTCAGTCTGGATGGATTTATCCCATGCTTCGGTCTAATGCCTCGAGGAAGAAGCAGGCTGGCAGATTCGGGGCCATCTAAACCTTGGGTTGAATGCAGTTTTATAGAGCAGAATCTGTATCAGAGAAGGCAAACTTCCTGGGTCCCATTAGGTGTCATTTTTTCATGGAAGGGATCCAAAAATGTACTCAATTCTGCTAGTTCTCATGAAATAAGCAGATACCTGGAGACAGGCAGTCTAGCAAAGAACCCAGCTCTGTGCTTTATGGGTGAAAACCAGCACTTTTGAATTGCATCTGGAAGCTTATAAGGATTCAGTACATGTCACAAAGCAGTAGTGTTATATGGCTATATTGATGTGTGCCCGTAACTGCAACACTACATTCTGAACCTAGTATAGCTTTGGATGGTCTTTAAGGCCGGTCCTCTGATGTGCCAGCCCCCAACCTTTACGGTTTTGTGGATCAGCCCGGGGGCGGGGGAGAGGAAATGGTTGCAGGTGAGCGGCAGGCGCATGCTGGCACGCGCAGCTCCATTTGCACAAGCGGCAGGCACTTGTGCTCACATGTGAAGCTCTATTTGTGTGAGTAGCAGCCTGCCCTTTGCACAAATGGAGTTTTATGTGCGAGCGTGAGTGCCCGCCACTTGTGCAAATGGAGTCGTGCGCACGTGCTCACCCGCCACTTGCACGGCCTGGTGCTGATGAGCATGTAATGTTCACACAAGAGATCACTAAGGAAAAGTAACATGAGTAGGCCTTCCAGATCCAGAAACGGTGTAGTAGACATGGTGGTAAATGCCGAGAGTCCTAAAGGGTCCTCAGGTTATGCACCAGTTTTGTCTGAAGGGATGTAAACTTGTCCAGCACTAAAAATGGAGAGTCTCCATAGCCAAAGGACCTCAAAACCAACAGCCCTCCAGATATTGGGAAAGAACATTGATAGCATCACTGGCTCAGCTAAAGGTGGAAATTCGTAATTAGTTATCCTGAGTGTATTCATGATACCTGACCTGATACTGAAGTGAGAGCTCACCCAGCAATTTCATGTCGATGTTAAATAAGAGCAGAGCCAAAAGAGAACCCTGGACTAAATCTTTCCTATCAATGAGAACTGGTCCTGGAGAAGGAGGAAAAGCATTGCAGCACCATACCTGTCACTCTTAAACCTTGTAGCCAGTCCAGAAAGATACCATGTTTGGTAGCATTTACAGCCATTGGGAGAAATGAGGCCATGATAGATGGTCCTGCCAGTGGCAATCCAGGAGTGCAATCAATGTTGTTTCTCTACTGCAGGGGCCTTCAAACTTGGCTCTTTTATAACTTGTGGACTTCAACTCCCAGAATTCCTCAGCCAACGTGCCTGGCTGAGGAATTCTGCGAGTTGGAAGTCCACAAGTCATAAAAGGGCCAAGTTTGAAGGCCCCTGCTCTACTGTATCACCTGAAGCCTTTTTCAGTTTAATATATATTTTAAAGAAGTTTAATTACCAGTAGCCCTTGTCTTACAACCATTCATTCGGCGACCATTTGAAGTTGCAATAGCACAACCGTTCCTTACACTTATGACCAGTGCAGCATCCCCATGATCACACGATCAAAATCTGGGTACTTGGCAGACAGTGTGTATTTATGACAATTGCAGCATCCCAGGATCCTGGGAATTACTCTTTGTGACCTTCACAGCCAGCTTTCAACAAGCAAAGTCAATGGGGAAGTCTGGATTCCTTTTACAACCCAAAGATTCACTTAAGAGCTACCGTGATTTACTTAAGAACTGTGGTAGAAAAAAATGGTAAAATCAAGCACAACTCACTTAACCGCCTTGCTTTGAAATATAAATCCTATTCTCAATTGTGATCAAAGTCGAGAACTACCTGCATTCTATAAATATAATATTAAATGGTTCCATCAACTCCTGTACAGGTAGTGGGACTTAGACTAGGGGAAATCAACAGAACCTCTCCGTATCAGAGTGGTGAACCTGTGACAGACCCAAAGGCATCTCCTTATTAAAAAATAAATACCCGTCTCCATGAAGCTGAATGTTTTGAATATGTCCAATTTTTTTTTAATAAATGTGAATTTTGATATGAATGGGCTTTTGCCTAATTTAACCAGTAGCTATCCATAATACTCACTACCCATTTTATTTACCCAGTAAATGAAATATTAGCTTATTCCACACATCAGTTCCCTTTAGGTCTTGTGTAATTGAGCTTAGTGATTCTATGAGTATTTTGTTGCTGTTGGTACAAAATGCAAAATTATTTGGCTGATTGTGCCCTGCCCCGTTCATCCTGCCCACCCAGCCACTCATCCGCTCATCCATTATCATTTTTGGCAATCGGATAAAGCTCATGATACGTGGCATCGTTGTGTTTTGGCATTTCCTGAAAAGCCCGGGTGTAAGATTCCATCTCCCTTTCTACATAATGCAGTTTTGAGGAGCTGGAAGAAAGTTAATTGCTTGCAGGATCATTGATAGTCTCTGTGTCTGACTATTGAGCTACTGGAATACTGTCAGCCTTATGATGGCAAGCTCGTCTAAAAGTGAATTAGTTTAACTGAATCCTTAATTTCTTTATAAGCTAATGTCTGAAACTGAAGGACATTTAGCCAATTTTTTGACAGCTGGCCTTTTCTGGCACAAATTCATGCTGTTCTTCTGCCTGAGCTGTGCGCAACCAAGACAATGTAGTTTATATCTTGTTCTAGGTATCTGATTTAGTGGCGTTTACATTCTAATGAGTCCTTTCTTACCATTGGTTCCAATGGCTTAGTGAAAAATAGACCCTGCAGCAGTCCATACGTGGAATAAGTAGCAGTGCCTGGATGACACTAGATCCATAAATTCTTTCTGGTTTTACATAATTTTATATATGTTGTTGTTGTTAGTTGCGAAGTCGTGTCCGACCCATCGCGACCCTATGGACAATGTTCCTCCAGGCCTTCCTGTCCTCTACCAATTTTATTTTATATATAGTGAACCACTAAATGAAATATTATTTAGTTTATCAGAGGACTGATCCGTTTTATTCTAAACCTCTTTACCTATTCAGAATGGGTGCTGAGCCAGAAACAAATGGGGAGATGAAACAGTCTGCTAGAATCTCATTCTGGGTGAAAAATGTTGCCTTCTCTCCATCTACAACATTTGTACCTGTGGGATTCCTTTACCTTTGCTTGCAGAGTGCATGTGTACAATTATAAGAAGAGTTAGCTAGTCAGATGCAGTGCAAACTGATACATGTCCTACCTCCAGGTCTGAGCTGAAAGGGGAAAACTCGTGGACTTTCTGAGATCAGGGCATCACTAGCCTGATTAGTGTATTGACCACTCCAAAGAGTGGAGCTGTTTGCAATGAGTCAGTGGACAACAGTAGATGCAAACACCAGAAAAATGTGGCTGTCGGTAAAAGTATTCTAGGTATGGACTCTTGCTTGCCCCTCAGATTGCAAAGTCTCCCATACACACACTCCAAAATGAGGGGCTTTCACTTGACCTCTGTGATTCCTGGTTTGATTGCCTAGTACAGGGGTGTCAAACTGGCAGCCCACAGGCCAGATGCATTACACGCAGGCCAGCCCATCTCCGCAAAGGCAAAAAAATGTCACAATGTGTCACATGACGCAATTGAGTTTAACAGCCGTGGCCTAGAACAACCCTGACAACTTTTAAGAGGTCGAGACTTTAACTCTCAGAATTCTGGGAGTTGAAGTCCATGTATCTTAAAGTGGTTGTGGTCACGAAACATTGGCCTACAAAATAAGGCTTGCTAACCAACAGCCATGGCAGAAAAGCCTGCAAAAATTTACTAGGATGACATTTCTTTAAGCTATCTACGGGTAGTCCTCATTTTCTAAGCAATGTGGTCAGAAAGTGAAATGTCACATGACCACACTGGCTTATGATGTCGGTTCTGGCATTAATGAAATCACTAGAGGTTGTTCAGCATAGTGTCATGTGACCATGACTTGCAATTTCCCAGTTTCTTGGAAGGTTGACTGTGATGGTCACATAGGGCAATCTCATGATCTCAGGACCCCATGACCATTGTAAATGTGCATTGTTTGCCAAGCACCCAAATTGCAATCATGTGACCTCAGGGATTTTTACAATCGCCACACCTTTTCCAGTGTGCTCATAACTTTGAACATTGGCTGAACAGGCAATTGATAAGCAAAGACTACCTATGTATCCTATTTCAGCCGCTGCTCCATCCTGAGTTTTATATGCTAGAAATTTGGTTCTGCATAACATTGTGCCTAAAATTGCCTCAAAATAAAATGGCTTGCATAAAATTTAGAGAGTTATATGATTACTTATCGTATACAAAGTAATCCTAGGTAGCTCACAATAATATTAATTAAAAACATAATAAATAAAACAAACCAAACCAACAACCACATATTTCCCACGTGTAGCACTGCAACATTATATACTGTAGATTCCCAATGCTCTTACATTTGCTGTTGTAAGAGTAATAGTTTATTAATGAAATGGTATGATAAAATAATGCCATACCTAAACTTTTTTGGATTAATCATCTCATTTTGCTCATTCAGCCACAATATACTTCAGATAGTGTTGGTTGTTGATATACCAATATTTGTCTTTCTCTTTTTTAAAAAAGCTATAATCTACCAGTGTGTAGATCACATATTTTGTAAAAACCCAAGAAAGGTATGGGTTTGTTTTTTCAAGCAGTGTAAAATGTAATACAAATAACAATAAAGACAAATATGCTTAAACATTTTTATTTTCATTGACTTAACCGAAAACCTAAGGTATTGCACCACTCTTTTTTAACCTCAGCATCTTTAAGATGTGTGGACTTCAGTTCCCAGAATTCCCCAGCCTTCTGTTGAAGTCCACACAGCTCAAAATTGCTGAGGTTGGGAAACACTGACATAGAAATGAATACAGGTGGCACTCAGTTTGATGGCCTCAGAAAGGACTTACAACCTGTCCTCAAAGTTACGATCTTCATACAGCCTCCACAGTCACGTGATCTGAATTTGGGTGTTTGGCAACCAGCTCACCTTCACAGGCACATGATTGGCTTATCAATGGTGGTAAAAATAGTTGTAAATTGTGGTCCAGTTCACATGATGATTCGCTTAATGTCCGCATCATATCTAGCCCCAATTGTCATAAACCGAGGACTACCTGTAATGTGTCCTGTTACTCCCTAAAGGTTTGCCCGTTCTTTTCCAACGAAAAACTTTCTTTTTTATGAACCCTGCAAAATAAACTCCTCGTGGAAATCTGCTAGTAATTGTTTATGTAATGTTGTCTTACCTGTTAAATGCTATCAAAATGTAGCAAAAGTCAGACTTGGAAGTGAGAGGTTTAGTTAACATTGTTTCACAAAAGAATTTGGTTTTTGCATTGTCCTTCTCCCATTTGCTATTGGATTTAGATACACCAAGAAGGCATTGCATATTTTTTTCTTGAGGATTAAGTATGAATTTTACTTTCTGTTCATAATGTATTTCAATGCAGCTTTGCATTGCTTCCTTGCCAAAAACTCTTCCAGTTAAGATTCTAGTAAAAGAATGGCCATTCTTATTTCCATACTTACTGATGATCTTACTTCTCTCTATTTTCTCCCCATCTTATTTACAGTGGTACAGTACTAAGTGTTATACTTGAACTGCAAGTACTCAATATATATCAAAGAACATAGAGAGGAGTTCCATCCTTTTCTAACTACAGATAGGTCCTTACTTACTGACTACAGTGGGGACTAGCAGCTCCATTGCTAAATGATGTCATAAAGTGAAACATCATGTGATGGCACTGGCTTATGATCTTCGTTCTGGCTGCAATTGTTGCCCAGGTGTGAAAGTCACAAATGACAATTAGGGATGCTGTGGCAACTGCAACTTTGACAGCAGGATGTAAGTTTCAATATTCAGTGCTGTATCTTTCAATAGTTGCTGAATGAGTGGTCAGTAAGTGAGGACTGCATGTATCTCTATAGTATTTCACTGAAATAGTAGATTAAAAACCTCCATGGAAAAGATGCCTTCTGCAGAAAGAGAGCTAGTCACAATAAATAAAAATAAAAGAGTTAAAGAGTTACCCAGCCTGTCAGTAGATCTGACTTCATTTTAATAATTAAATTGTTTTCTGCAGTGATTTTTTCCCCTTAGGTTACTATTGCATGCTGACATTATCCAGATTATTTTTCAGTATTTATTTAATATATTTGTTTTCCATCTGTGTTGTGAATGCTTAGATTACCTTTGATACATATTGAACATATGTATCAAAGCATTGTGTAACTTCTAATATTCAGTGATTTTAATGGAAAAATTAACAGCAAAGATGGTTGTGTTTTTTTTCCCTTGAACCATTAAAAACAAGTTAGCTTATGGGCTTTCTGGAGACTGTTCACCAAAGGAACAATTGGGTTTGTTATTAAAAACATAGCACCAGTTCCATGGATAAAAGCAATATAATTGGAAATAAGAAACCAAAGGTGGTAAAAACGATCATCCTTAAACTCTATCCCATGTATTTTGGCTAGCACAAATATTAAACATCTGTACTACAGCAAAAAGATATGAAAATCCATATGCATTTGTACAGCTTCAGCCAAAGCCAGTTTGAGCTCTGCAATTTTTGAATGAACTTGTCATTGTTATTTGCAAGCTGGAAATCAATTTTCTGTAAACTTGACCAGTGCTCTTATCCTTTCAGCAACTCTGGAAGAAATCTATCTCTTACAGAGCGGGTTATGGGGCAACGAAAGAGGTACATACTTATATCTCTCCCATTGCAATCACTGTCACTATTCTTAGGATTGTGGTTATTATGCAGAGCTTCTATGCATTTTCTCATGATATCATATATTTTTTTAATATTTGCTCAGTTTCATGTAATGTGAAAAGGTCTTTTGGGTAAATATGGCATGGATATTACAGGAGGGGAAAAGGCAGTAGGAAGTCACTTCAGAAAAAGAGTGGGGATATTAGGTGGGGAGGAAATCCTGCAAAGGAAATACACCTAAGGTGTATGGAATTGACCAATTTGATCTAATATAAATATCAGAGAAGAGTAAAGAATGGTGTAAATGTATACTTGCATGACTGGGAGGAGGGCTGATATTTCCCACTTAAGAATTTGGGGAGTGCCTCTTCTGCCTGAGAAGCAGGGCAATGAGTTTGGGTTAGGTTCAGAGCTGATGGAACAATTAGAGTTTGAGTCACAGTGGGAATCTTAAGTTGTCATTAGCATATTAGCTTCTCCTTGGAAGAGATTATTATTTAGAATAGTCATTTTACTAATCCCATAACCTACTCGGAACAATATTGTATAAACATTAAGTACTTGGGAGGAAAATACTGCCAGGAGGATAGTGTTACTTTTAGATAGCAATATGTGTTTTATGATATAAAAATCACTGAAGCTACGTTAATCCAATAGATAAAACGCCAAAGGGGCTGGGATGTAATACTTTTATTAGGAGGTGGCTGACATCATTTATGAGCAAATTTACAAATTCATCTTTTTCTGAAATGTGTCTTCCCCTATTACATTTTTCCCCCCATACATGAATTAGTTTTTGTTGTGTTGTGATTCCACTGCTGCTGGGATGCATGAAAGGCCAATGTGGGTAATTAACATAGGGGGTGGGGTGGGGTGTTTCTAATGCATGCAAGTCATCATTTGCTAAAGCCGACAAGGGAAGTCCTCGTGAGCAGTGCCTACTAGAATATTGGCTTTGTTTGATTGTTTTTAATCTGCTGTCCTAAACTAATAATAATAATAAAGTTGGAATGGACCTTGGAGGTCATCTAGTCCAACCCCCTGCCCAGGCAGGAAACCTTATACCATTTCAGGCAAATGGCTGTCCAGTCTCTTCTTAAAAACCTCCAGTGTTGGAGCATTCACCACTTCTGGAGGCAGGTTGTTCCACTGGTTAATTGTTCTAACTGTCAGGAAGTTTCTCCTTAGTTCTAGGTTGCTTCTCTCCTTGACTAGTTTCCATCTGTTGCTTCTTGTCCTGCCTTCAGGTGCTTTGGAGAATAGCTTGACTCCCTCTTCTTTGTGGCAACCCCTGAGATATTGGAACACTGCTATCATGTCACCCCTCACCCTTCTCTTCGTTAAACTACACATACCCAACTGGGACACAGTTTTGAAGTATACATTCCCAGTGAATCAAGCGTCCCTGAAGTTCAGCTGGTGATCAATGCAATCTTCCTCAGATCTTCATACTCCAGATATTTAACTGCAATTCCTTGTCAGTTCAGTCAGCAGTTTCAACAAGTGTGCTCGTTAGGAATAATGCGAGCTGCAGTGCAGCACATCTGGAGGGTCCCAGGTTGCACAAGCCTGTGATCGTGCTCACGGTAGCAGTGGAATACTTCTCCGTGAACGCTTCTTGGTGGGGTGATGCATTGATTTGGCTTCTGTAATAGAAGATTCCTTGATATTATTGGTTCTTTCCATTGTTGAGTAGGAAGACTTAGGTATGTCAGTAGTATTGAGTATCTTCAACTTTCTTTGCGTCTGAAAACTAATCGTTTTCACCTCCCAGTATAAGCCCTGTCATGTTTTGCAGAAGTACGGGTAGCCCTCGACTTAACAACAGTTCATTTAGTGAGCGTTCAAAGTTACAATGACATTGGGAAAAAGTAACTTGGTGCTGGTGATGACCTATAAAGCCCTACATGGCTTGGGTCCGGGATATCTGAGGGAACACCTGCTGCCGGCATCAAGTTCTCTTCGTCCAGTGCGCTCCCACAGGGAGGGTCTTCTCAGGGTGCCACCGGTAAGAGATTGCCGGCGGACGACACCCAGGGATAGGGCCTTCTCAGTGGGGGCGCCTGCCCTCTGGAACCAGCTGCCCGTGGAGCTTAGGACTGCTCCCGACCTCCGTTCATTCCGCCAGGACCTGAAGACCTGGCTCTTCGAGCTCTCTGGCCCAGGCTGAGGATTAATCTTAATTTTAACTGGGGTTTTATTTATGCAGGGACGAATATAATTTTTTTTAAATTTGTTTTTAACTTTTGTATCTTGGTTTTTTTAATCACCCTGTAAACCGCCCTGAGTCCTTCGGGAAAGGGCGGTATATAAATGTAATAAAATAAATAAATAAAAATATATAAACTTGTGACCGTTTTTCAAACTTACCACCACTGCAGCATCCCCATGGTCACATGAACAAAATTCAGATGCTTGGCAACTGGCTCATAGTTACGGTCATGTGATCACTTTTTGTGACCTTCTGACGAGCAAAGTCATTGGGGAAACCAAATTCACTTAACAGCTGTGTTACTAACTTACGTTACTAACTTAACAACTGCAGTGATTCCCTTAAGTGGCAAGTAAGGTTGTAAAATGGGGCAAAATTCACCTAACAAATGTTTCGCTTAGCAACAGAAATTTTGGACTCAATTGAAGTCATAAGTCAAGAGCTACCTGTTTAGTTGGAAAGATTGAAATTGATAAGTCACTGCTTCATGAATAAGGAAGGATTTTGTGGATCTGTTCTTAGGAAAACAGAAACGATAGGGTTATTCCTGTGTTCCTAATAACTTATTAAAGTAATGCCAGGATAGCTGTAGTTTCATAGTATGCCAGAAAACATACTCTGGCTTAATGCAACCTGTGAATATGGATCCTACTAAGAAGAGCTAAGTTTTCATTGCTTGATAGAGCTAACCGTCTGTATTCAGCTGTAGTACTTATTACATTTATGATGCTTAGTATCATCGGCAGCTGTTTTGATCCCTCAGACTTTCTGTCTGTGTAATGGCTCTCCTGGAGATAAGGGGCATGTGCTGTACTCTGAGTCCCTCCCATACTACATTTCTGAAATGAAAAAAATGCATCAGCACACTAAAATAAATTCCAAGAGAAGTGTGACCCTTGGGTAGGCTTACACATTTCCCTGGATGAAAGGGTAGCCTCTTTCTCCTTCTGCACGAGACAGTAGGCAAGTAATGGGTGTGAAGTCTAGAAATTAAGTGCCAATCAAAACTCAATTTGGAATTGGACTCTGGTGATGGCACTGCGATATAAATTTGTCTACGTGCATTTACGATAAAATGTGTCTGCGGGGTCCATTCATGTAGGATATTTACAATCTCCACAGCCATATTCGGTTGAAAAAAATTAGCAGAAGGGCTGTTTAAGGCCATTCTTTCTCTGGTGGTAGGGATTGGAATGGCACAGGTGATTGTTCTTCACTTCTCAAATTAATTGCACTCAATGGGTGATACACGGTGGATGCTAAAGTCATCCTGACTAGCATTATGTTAAATATCCTGTGTCGCCTGCATTTTAATGTGTTCTGATTAACATGTCTTGGATTTGAATATTCCAGTTGAGGTTAAGGGGGCTCTACAATCTGTTACGTTAATGTTAAAACACTCGGTACGTGATGACTCTGAGTTCTAGAACTGTAGCAATTACAGCATTAGGCAAGAAAAAGTTGGTGAAGTCTTATACCTGTTGCCTTCAGCTATCGTGAGTGATTTTAATAATCTTTGTCTTAGAATCGTAGCCAGTGAAAAGTTTTATTGGAGGGGAGCTGAGATAGCAAACAAGCACATTTTTCCTAGGAGGTTTACTGTCAAAATTGTTTTGAAGCATGAATTAAGATGGCCAATTTATTAAGTTTTAAATTTAATAATAATAATACGCTAATAATAATATGCTAATATATAAAGAATTGAAATTTAATATTTTCTGATATTTTATTTTTTAAGTTAGTAAAAAAAATAAATTTTCTTACCAAGCTGTAATGAGGTAAAAGTATATTGTCGGAAAGTCATAACACATAGTTAATTATTTAATATTTCATTCTTGCATTTTTATTGCCAAAGAGAGGACATTCTTCTGCATTTTCTGCCTCGAGTGCCAAAACAACCCAGTGCTTGGAAGAAAAGCATGAGTGGCTACTTGCCTGATGATGCAAAATATCATGATTCAATCCCAAATTAAACAATAATTATTTCTTAGGCGTCCTTTGAACATTATACATTAAGTCATCATATCAGGAGGATAGTGTTCTAGTCATAGGTTTGGAACGAGAAAATATATTTTCACCAAATAAAATTGATGTCTTTAATCCTTAAATCAATATAAGGACATGCTCTGGCAGGCTAGGTATTTTTTTTAATGAATACTCTGGATGCTATATCAAGTAAATCAAAAGCTGATGAACTATATTAATTTGGAAAGCAACATTGCAGTTTTCATTACTTTGTCTATTCTGATCTTGATTAAGAAAAGAAGAGATTATATGTCACAGTCTGAACTGTAGCATTAGTCTGAACTAGCGAGAATTATAATGACAAATGGAAGACATGAATTGGGGTAGCCACAGTAAGGGGTTTAAAAAAGTCAAGATGGCTACAACCCTGTGATCAAACCTCCATACATTTTTAAGGTTATTGTGTAGGGCTTCATTTGCATGTTGGACCCTCTACCTTGCCTTTTTTTTTTAACCCCCTTGTGACACCTCTGACATAAATATATAACTTTGGGTAGATAGAAAGAGACAACAGATCATGGAGAATTGGCAAAATGGCACAATGGTGCCAACAGAGCATATAGTTCCAAATTTTCCCTTTGCTTTTTTTTTTTAAAAAGGGGCCCCAATAGAAGCAGCTAAAGACAAATATATAAGCTATGCTTATTGCCAAAAAACTGAAAGATCAGATGTTCACAACAATATAAGTGTGTTTTTAACCCATTTTTTTCCCTGTTAGTATTGGTAGAAAGTCTTCCCCCCCCCCAAAGACAAAATGAGGGAAAAAGGCTAATTAACTGAGTGCAAAGTAGAGGAAAGAGTGCTGAGCACTACACAAAAACCCTATTTTGCGCCCACGGTTGTCTGCCCAGCCAAAGACAACAAAGAGTTCCGAACTGTACAATGGACCAAGTTTCTGGATGTAGGAAGGGGGAAGGGGGAGCATCCTGATGCATCAAATTGCTTTTCTCACTCCCAACAGTATCCAGGAAGACAAAAAAACAAAAGAGGAGGGGAAAGAAAGGTGAATGACTGGTTGTTTTGCATGCAATCCTCCTCCAGTCTGTTTCTGACACCAAGCTGTGGAGTTGATGCCTTCCAGCTGATCAGAGAAACAAATAATAAAGATGTGCAGATGTTTTTTATTATTGTTGCCATTCTTTTTGAGTGTATTAGGATACTTTGGGCGTTGAACTGAAAATAAAGGAGCTGTATATTATCTTAATGCACAGTCTTAATAGTGAACAAAGGCAGAGGCAGCAGGATGTGGTAATTTTGCAAAGGGAGAGAAAAGAAGACCCCCCCAAAAAAATAAACTGCCTCCCCTTAAAAGCACCCCAGCTGTTCGTTCCAACTATTTGAAACCACATTCCATTTATTTAGAAACAATCCTAGCATGATTATCCAAATCTCAGATCATGAGGAAGGTTATTTGGAAAGATTTTCATTTAAGTGGGTTCAATGTCCCATTCCAGTTTTGGGTGTCCCCAAACGTTCAACACACACACACACACACACACACACACACAGAGAGAGAGAGAGAGAGAGAGAGAGAGAGAGAGAGAGAGAGAGAGAGAGAGAGAGAGAGATGAGGCCTTTGTATCAGAAGCAAAAAGTGAACAACCAAAAGAAAGTTGAATGTTGAAATAAAATTGTCGTAATGGAGAGAGTGCCATTAGATTTTGTGATCGACAAGTTTTGCCCTCAAGTTGTAGCAAATATTCATAGACTATTTTGGAAAAGTTGAGCATTGTTTAATTGCATTCTTCTCACATTCCGTCTGATCTCGTCTTCTGAGCAATTGGGTGACTGTATTAGCTAATTGATCTGGTTACATAAAAACACTAGATACTGAATAAATGTATCCTTCACATCCTACATTTCATTTAAAAAGAGGCATGGTAATTTCTTACAGCCTTTTCCCTTTATTCACATTCTTTAGATGCATCTGAATGAATTTGGCAAGGAAGTTCTCCACTGTAAGGTTATTTGCTGCAACAAATTTTAGCATATTTTTCACAAAATAATTAAGCTACTGGTACTTAAAAAAAAACCCAAATCCAATTATAAGGAGCACGACTCAACTATTGCTGAGTCATATTCTCTAGGATCCAATGTGGTTTTTCACATGGGGAAATACAGGTAACCCTCAACTTATGACCACAACTGAGCTCAAAATTTCTGTTGCTAAGCGAGACATTTGTTGTGAATTTTGCCTTATTTATGACCTTTCTAGCTACAATTGTTAAGGGAATCCTTGCATTTGTTAATATCATGGTTGCTAAGTTAATCTGGCTTCCCCGTTGACTCTGCATGTCAGAAAGTCGCAAAAGAGGATCACATGATCCCGGAACACTGCAATCACTATTTTTTTTTCCATATTTGAATACTGAGATAAAAAGCAATGGACCATTTCTGGAATTCTAGGTAATGCCGCTGAATTCCACCGGAGAGCTTCTGCCTGGCCCAGGGGTAGGCAACCTTGGCTCTTTTAGGACTCGTGGACTTCAACTCCCAGAATTCCTGAGCCAGCCATGCTGAGGAGAAAGGGAGAGATTTCCATGCTGAGCCATGCTGGCTCAGGAATTCTGGGAGTTGAAGTCCACGAGTACTAAAAGAGCCAAGGTTGCCTACCCCTGGCCCTACTGAACAAAGCTGCATTTGGTAAGCCAATATAGTTAATTCGCGATGAGAGAGCAGTTCTAGGAATGGCTACCACATTAGCATACCACTACTCTGTTTCAGAATGCCCGGCTTTTGTTTCTGTTTCCGTAATTGCCGATTAACGTGTTTATTCAGAGACAGACTGCTATATGTAGTCTTTTTATCAAAATGCACATACATCCATTCAAGCATAACAGCTCACCTATCTGGTGATCCTCTTTTAAAAATTGTGCATTCTGTCCACCAGCATCCTTGCACAGACTGTTTTTGAAAAGATCCTGTCAGCTTGCCCTTACTACAGCTATGAGAAATTACTCTACCTTAACATTTTATGTATAGGCAGTTTCGCTGTTTTGCTGATGATCAGCAACATTTCCTCTAACCTATGTGTATAGGAACCGGAGAAGCGGGAATGCTGCAGATGAGCTGGCTCTTCGAAGCCAAATGGATGAGGCAAACCATGAACTGTTGCTCTATGGGCAAAAAGCTCCAGTAGACTGAAACGGCCTGCTATCTACAAAGTCCAACTTCAGTCTGGGACTCCATTAATTTGAGAGTTTTTCTCTCAAATTAAGATGGGCCATGTGTGTGTGTGTTTGTGCATGCACTTTTCAGAAATATATAGAAAGGTGGCAGTATTTATTAGAGCCTGGGAGTGAATTAAATTAAAGACAGGCAATGCATGGAGCAGCTTCCAGATTTAATCCTTGCCATTTCGAGGTATATTTTGACAGCTGCTGCTAGCCCATTGTCTCTAATACTGATATTGTATCAGCAGTTCAGTTCTTACCCGCTCAAGATTTGACTCCGCTTTCCATCCTTCTGAGGTCGGTAAAATGAAGGCCCAGATTGTTGGGGGCAATATGCTGACTGTAAACCGCTTAGAGAGGGCTGTAAAGCATGTGAAGCGGTATATAAGTCTTTAGTGCTATTGCTATTGCGTTGCTGAAAAAGATGTGCGCTTTAGAAATTCTTCAGTAGGGGCAGATGAGACATAAGAGATTATTATCAAATCCCAGTTATTTTAACTTTATATATCTGTGAGATCTCTCTCTTAGGAGAAATGCATTCATTCAGAAAATGATAATATATGTAGTCTGCTACCATATAAAAGTATGACTTTGAAGCAGCTGTCATTTTTTGCATAAGCCAGGCATTTGAAATTGGGATTTTGTCTTGCCTAAAGCACTAGCATTCCCCAGGCTGCCCCCACACTTCCTAGAAGTGTTGTATATGTGTAGCTATATCCAGAGCTAAATTAGCCATCATCAGCAGATCCTATTGTGTCTTTTAAAAATGCATTGGAAGAGCAGCAATGGTATTATACATGACCGTGACCTAAAAATACTTACATGTAGCGATGGTATAATCTCTGAAGATTAATAGATGCAGGTCTAATTCCATTTTGAATCAGATCCCATTTCAAAATGGTGTTTGATTTGATCTGGTTCTAATTTTGAAACCCAGGCTTGCGCCCCCCCCCTTTCTGTCTTCCTCTTATTTTCTTGCTGTTCAGCTTGCTTAGAAACAAGGGAAAACTATCTCACATCAGACCACAGTAGCTAGGTCTCTTGAAGTCTTGGACTCATCAGGTCCTTCCCATCATTTTGTTTTTAACCTGAAATGTCATGGATTGAACTCGTACCATCTTCCTAAGAAGGCATCCATTCTGCCAGTGAGTTTCCCATTTTCAGTGGTTTTCCACAAACCACTCTTGTGGTGATGCACAATTAATAACCTATGGCCCCGCCTTCTCTCTTACTAGTGTTGCTGTTATTCCTTCTAGACCAGGGGTAGGCAACCTTGGCTCTTTTAGGACTCGTGGACTTCAATTCCCAGAATTCCTGAGCCAGCTGACTCAGGAATTCTGGGAGTTGAAGTCCACGAGTCCTAAAAGAGCCAAGGTTGCCTACTCCTGTTCTAGACCGATGGAATGATGAAAGTAACTATATGAAAGATCTTGGACTTCATTCACCAACAGGATAACTCTCTAAAACCTGAATAGAATGAAACGGAATTTGGTATGGTGGAAAAAGCTAACAAAAGGAAAACTGAATTGGAAAATGAGCTGGATCTGGCTGTGGGTTGAGCAGAAAAAAAAATCTGGAAAAAGTCTCTAGCACTTCCCTGGATAGAGAGTTGGGCAGAGACTCGGAGGGCTGCCATTCTGCTCCATACTTCATGTTCTCCGTCCTCTTTTCCAGTCACACAATCCAGAGCAGAGTGCCCATTAAGATATTCTGCCACCCTGGCCAAGCTTAACCCCGTTCTGTTGTCATATTTATAGACTTAACAGGTTCACAGAATCCTGAGCCAACATTTTGTTGGGTTGCAAAGAATAAGAACAATCTATATAATTTCTTAAAGCAGCTCTTATTTTTTTCCCCCTGAGGCTGCATGCAAGTAAAAAAAAAAGTTGCAGCTGCTTTAAGGAATCTGTTTTTAATCTGCCTCTTAAATCAGTGACTTTTCTGACTCATGTTGACATCTGGAAAAAGAAAAGCTGCTTTAAGGAATAGCAGAGAGGTGATATTAAGCCAGAAGCACTTCTTCTTATAGGAAGCACTTGTTTGAAGCCAGAAGCAGTACTTCCAATCATTTTTGAAGTGTATGCAGCACTATTATTTATCTTCAGTCTGAGATATCTTTATTATTTGCTATATATTGCTGGGAAGTTTAACTAACTCGCATAAATGTGTACTGATGTGCATCCAGAGGCCATTTACAGAGATGGCAAGTGATAGATCTGGAGATTTTAGAGAGCTGTGATCACTGTCTTTCTTAGTTACCACATGCTGCTACAGCGTGTTGTGTAAAATTATATGCCGTGCCATGCCAGCTGAGAAGATAATGCATCCTCAGTATTGTACAAATATATATTGCTGCTGACCTTTTCTATCTGGACTTTCCCAGGATCTTTGATAAGCCAATTACAGTGTTTTTAGGAAACAGTGTAAACTGTGCTGTTGTATTATACTGAGCTAATGTATACAATCTTTAGGAAGGTGTTCCTCCTCAGTATCTCATAAAGGTACTCAGGTGTTACTAGCATGGCATACCCTCTTCATTTAAGCAACAGCAGGTACCACTACACCATTCTAAACACGCCAAACTGCACATCGAAAAATTTTATTTAGAGAGTATACGAGCAGAGACCAACAAGAACAGTGGCCATCATGACTGCACCATTTATTTTTGCATCCCCTAACGCAGGCATGTCAAACTCGCGTCGTCACGTGACGTCGCACAACATATCGGAACTTTTTCCCATTGCCGAAAATGGGATGGGCGCGGTTTCTCCGTGACGCTCCGGCCCGCGGGCCGGCAGTTTGACACCCCTGCCCTAACGTCCTACTGCCCAATAGTTCTATCTCATTTTTCTATTCCCCTAAACATCGCAAGCTCCATCGGTCCTGGTGCCGCTTTTGCAGTCCATACAATGCATTCATGTGCAGTTTAGAATCTGTCTTTATGAAAAGCATTTAAATGCTACTCTTCAGCCAGGAAGAGAACTTCAGTAACAATGAAAAAAGACCCAACACAAAAGGAGAAAAATGGGGAGGAAAAGAGAAAAGGAGAATATTTGGACATCAGTTTTTACAAGTTATATAACTCTTAGGCCAGCTGGTAACAGAGGTAAGCAGCTTTGCTGTGACAAACAGGTTTTGAGAGTCATCCAGGAAATAGCTTGACGACGGGGACTTCCTCAGAATTACTGAAATGCAGCTGGAAGCTGTTGACTTGATTTGGTGGGACCTCAGTTTACTTGGCAGGCAATTCTGAACATTTGCTGGCAAGGTAGCTACTGTCTAAGTTAATTTCTTCAACATGCAGGCTTCTGTGACTTTGCAACAGCTCAGCAAAGCCTAGGCCCTAGGCTTTGCTGATTAGTTTACTGAATTTACCTCTGGTGTGATCTTATGGATTTTATGGGACAACCGTGAAACGATCAGTTTTGTTCTTACTAAACAATGTTATCCGACCTTATGCAAACCAGTGTATCCTCCATGACCATAATCTTTGGCTCTTCTCTAGATTTTCTTTCCCAATTAAGCTTTACCAGTTATAACTGGAAGAGGTGTTGTTTATAAAGGAATTCCATCTTTCTAGGCCAGGCATGTCAAACTCACGTATCGGAACTTTTTCCCATTGCCAAAAATGGGATGGGCGCGGTTTCTCCGTGACGCTCCGGCCCATGGGCTGGCAGTTTGACACCCCTGTTCTAGGCCCATATACCTGCCCCCAGCATTTGTAGTTTATATATTTACAATAGATTTAGGGTCAAAAATTCTTCAGACTTTTAAACACTCATAGTTATGTGTATATGATACAGGCACATTGGTAGTTAATACAGTATAGACCTATAAGATGAGAGGTTTGTTTTTACACCCCCTTGCTACATAACCAAATAGTTAAATCAGACTTAGCACTAAAACTAACTTGCTGCTAAAGATTCAGATAGCTATATTGCCTGCTCTGGTACATAGTAGTGATCAACTATACATAGAATTGAATAACTTGAATAATATTTCAATCAAAAAATCCACTATGGTTTGCAATGTATGTATATATTAGATGAGGCTAATTTGTAGACAAATTTATTTCCCGCTGCATGTTGAAAGGAGAAGAAGAAAGATACTCATCTCTGCTCCTGAACATAACACTAAATTGTCACTTAATATAAGTTTTGAAGGCTGCTTCCTTACTTCCAGAGCTGGAAAATAGTGCATCCTTTGTTTATCTGAATGCAAGGCCAGAAAAGAAAAGTGGCATTTAACCAAGTAAGAGTTGAGTATACTATTTCTGAAGTTGATCTCAGTTCAGAAGAGGCACAAAGTGTTTCTTTTCAACAAGAAGTTTACTACTTCTGAACATAAATCCAAAACTTATAAATTAATGAGAATAAGAAACTTGGAAATGAAAGATAGACTTCCTCAAAAAGAGGAGTTGTCTTCTGGTGATGGTGTGGATACTTCTGTGTAATCTTCTTAGAAAAGATCTGTCTTCCAAAATGGTTCTGACTTCCCCATCAGACCTACAACTTTAGGATTTCCTGGTGGTGTCTCCTCTCTCATCAGAACTGATTCTACCTATCTTGCATCAGTCATTGATTGGCTTGTTGCTGCCACCTGCTGTGAGAACAACTGGAAAATTCTTTGTTCTAAAATGCAGAGAAAGCTCTCTTGCCACTTTTCACGGAAAATAAGAATATAGCCATGGAGGATGCATAGCTTTTCATAAGGCAATGTTGTGATATTGTAATTCCAAGTCCTCTTTTTCTTTTTTAAAGTGCTGGGTACTTTTGCATCACTTTCATATCTGACATGACGCAAAAACAAATGGTGAAATGTAAGAAGGAATTACATTTATGTGTAGAACAGTGTAGCCTTATCGTGGTGTCCCCAAGTTGGTTCAATGCCAAAGTTTGCCCATTAAGATGGAATTGCTGCAGACATCCCCTAAGGGAATCATCTGTCAGGAATGGCTCACTGTGAATGTACCCTTTTATAGAAAAGGACAAAATAGAAGGGGCCAATATCTGAATTTCTGGAAGGATAGACAGAAGTGATGCATCCTGAGGTTCAGAGGACCACACAGCTTTAGTCTTTCCAGGAATTGAGTACTAGAGGCACTCAAGACAGGTTTTTAAGCACCTCTGGCTTCAAGAGATGGTACTGACTTTTTATTGCGTATTTAATGAATATTCCAGTGTTAAGTCTAAATTAGCTTTCAAGAAGTGTCTTTCGCAACCAGTTTACACAAAACTGGAAAATCCCATTTAGCACAAGCAATAGGTTGCAGAAGCTTCCAGACAATTATTTCATGACCAGGAGAAGGAAACTGTTTTCTGCAACATGCTACAAGTCTTGGGAGAAAAAGAGGAAGGAAGGAAGGAAGGAAGGAAACTTTTCAAGTATGTTTTCAGCCTTCCATAAAACCACTAAATCTAGAAGCATAAGGGCATGTTGATGCTGTTGAAAGTTGATGCTACTATAACACTAAACCTTCCACTTTCTTAAAAGGTATCAACATGCTGTGTTTATTCCGAAATTCTTTCTTTGAGCTCTGTTGAATGAAAAGAATATTGCCATTTTCTCTCACCCTTTTGTTCTTTTTAATTGCAGAGGAGTTTGGCTCACCCCCCCCCTGATTCTTTCTTTGTTACCTTCCTTTAGGCACCCCATGATATTAAGTATCTGGTACCCTCTAATGACCCGTCCTGGACACTTTTGAGATTTCTTAAGCATGTGGAAAGCTAGAATGTTTCCCACACTAGTTTCAAGTAAAATTATTTTTATTTTAAGGAAAAATATTCACAGATGAAAAAGGTTATATGAGCACTTTTGAACACAACTGCATTTATTTGTATAGATTACTGCCTATTTTGTACGTTAGCTTATTTTATTATAGTACTGGGAATTTTATAGCAGATGATTCTATTTTTCTTTTATTGTTAATAGATATTTCCAATTGTTATTTTTAAAATGCCATCATGGGTAAAATAAGAGCTTTGACATAAATAATGTTTTTATACATTTGCTAAAAAAGGATGGAAAAATGCATTTTAGAGTAAGAATTCTAAAACATATATGCTTCTTATTTGTTAATCTTCTTTGCTATGTTAATTTTACTAAAACAGATTTGATTGTAATTGAAATAATTATAAAATACGTAATCTTTTTCCTCATAGTGTTTTCCCTCTGCTATTTTTCTTCAAAAAAAAAAAAAGGAAGGAAGGAAGAAAAAAAGTTAAAGCTTGTATCTTAATGATTGTTAAACCTATAATGGAAAAGTTTAAAAAGTACATAGGACAGCAACAATGCTGTGAAATAAATTCATTAAAATCAATGTTATTCCAATGAATACTAATGGTATTATTAATGCTTGGATAAGGTTTTTTTTCCTCCGTCTTTGTGATTATTCAGCTTGTTGTCTATTGAATCTATATCCTTGTTAATGAAAGCCTCATATTGTGTGCATATAGATTGTCTGAAGAGTCCTTTCATTCTTGCTTGCCCTTCCTTCACATTGGGAGAGTGCCTCTAGATTTCCACAAATTATCAGATGAGGATAGTAAATACTGCCTTCCATAGAGTTAGGAAACACATACAGCAAAAAGAAAAAAAAGGAAAAAAATAGAACACTTTTCCAGTTAGGAATAAAGATTTATATTTAATTGTTTGAGGTCTCACATACAAACATCTTCTTAAGGACATTTGTAGAGCTGAAGTTCTTTGTTCTACTGCATTATTTTTTTGTCCACAAAGTGTTAAGATAAATACACTGCCCATCCTTGAATTTCAAATGCACCTTGAAATTAGAAGAACACTATCTTTCTCTAACATGCTCTGTAAATGTGTGGAGTAAGACTCAGAAGTCACTGCCACGCCTTTTCTGAACACACCTGGAGGTCTTCCCATGGAAGACGTGTTCTAAAATGTTTTGTTCCCTCATTCTTTCTCCATTTCCATTTTTTTTTTAAAGAAACAATGATCTGTTCAGAAAAATGTCGTGATTACCATCTGGTGGATGAAAGGATGACTTCCCTTCATAAAGTAATCCGGGGTTGTTTTGTCTTTTCCTGTTACAATAAAACCCAAACTCATTTCTGTGGTTTTTGTTCCTGTAGTTTTCATAGACAAACACCATGTACATATGGTACATAGTAAAACTACAATTGTTGCAGCAGCTGAAGTATGTAACATCTTTTCTCTCAGAAATTAACCCATGCTGTCCAGAAAGTCAAAATGGTGTGAAATTGAAACTGGGTCCCAGGAGTATATAATTCACCAACAGGACACTGGCAAATGATCAATTATTTTCTGGACTGCTATACAGGAGCCACAGTTCATATTCTTAGGACCTCTGGGAAAAAGGGAGCATTGTAGCATGCCTAGAGGAAAAGGCTAGTGTTATCAGTGCTATTTCTTTATGGAGCACTCACTTTTCTGTTGAAAAAAGTGGGTGCTAATTTTGGCCAAAGTGAAACGAAGTCTGTTTGCAAGGCAACGTCTTTAGCTCTCTCCTGTTACCACATCTTGATTTGTTTGCCCATATTCCATGTTTTAAACAAGGTTTTGCAAAACCCTAGTTATGGATCTTCATTATTTACTTGGCAACAGCTGCATTTTTTAAGACCTGTTTTAAGCATTCCCTGTGTTGTGGAGCATTCTTGAAGGGGCCTGAGTAAATCATACTTGTGCAAGCACTCTTTTTTCCATAGTTCTGTCCTCAGAAAGTTTTACTCCTGATTTAGAAAAGACCGAAGTGTATAGGTTGCGTAGGTTTGCTTGAGCTAGACAAAACTGCACATAATTCCATTTCAAGCAGTTGATTTTACATATCTGAATTAAATCTCAAATCCTTGCAATAATTGATGTCAGTAGATGTTTTTAACATTTCAATTATTAGCCCTTATTATGGGGAGGGAAGATTCATTCAGGATGCTTGCCATCCAGATGAGCCAGTTATCTCAGCCTTCCTGGAGGTATATAAAAAATGTAAGCAGATCAATAATTAAGAGTGCCATAGGAACACAACAGTTGCCTTCAACAGAGTCAGATCATTGATCCATCCATGTTACTATGCCACCATTCCCTCCAAGCACATTTTCAGGAACTGATGAGACTAGGAGTTCACTTTTTTTTTAATCCCATTTCTATCCTGCCCTTCTCCGAAGACTCAGGGCGGCTTACAATTTGATGTTGATAATAAATTTTCAGCCACTAAATTATGTTATATTCCACGCCCTGGTAGGAACCAGGCTATGCAAGCGACAGAAGCCCCACTTACACACGCACAGGATGCAGGCAAAGCGTAAAACACACACACACACACACACACACACACACACACACCTCCTGGTCTGTGGAAACACCTCTCTCCATGGAACCAGTCCCTGGCTCCAAAAGGTTAGGGGCTGTTGATCTAAAGCTTTAGTGTCCAACAATTTGGCTTGCCTGGCCTTTATCGAGTGAAGAAAAATTATCTTGGGACTCATATAAAATATATAATACAGTTAATATATAAAAATAATAAACCTCCTTTTTAAATATTTTTTATTATGATATTGGGCTGCATTACCAGCTGTCCAGAGTTGCGTGCAGCTTGTGGGCCACAAATTGGATCCCCTGATCTAGAGGGATATGATATGATCCTATCATATTAACCTAGCCATGCCTTTGGATCATCTGGCTGTTATCTATACAAAAATGATGTTATGATAACAGTTGGGTCTCTCTGTGTTCTAATCTATGGTTTTGAGTAATTCTGTTGGTGAAGGTATGCCTAGCACTCTATTCTTTCTTGTCTATCGATCGGTTACCACTCTATTCTTTTTATTAACAGCTTCACTTTTTCTGTTCACATAAGTATTTAACATCATTTGCACTTTAGCTGCCTTGAACACTGGTTCTTATCCTCGGTCCTGTGATATTGTGCACCTCACATTTTGAGTGTTGTATGTATGTTTTGATTATTAGAATCAATTCTGGATGAAGGTGTAGCTTAAAATTTTCAGTAAGTAACGCAATCAATCATTCTTCATATTTTGTAGAATTCCATAAATACACCTTCTGTTAGGTCAGATTCTGCTTGTCATTAATCCTTTATTTCTCAATAAAACTCTTGCACCATTACTTAGTTGTTTCTTCTATTAAAATAGAATCCTGTAATAAAGGGATTGAATTTTGGATTTTTGCATCCAAAGAAGATATTTTACCACTGATTAGCAGTCCTCCCAAGCCATATTGGACTAGAAAAATGATCTGACCAAGCACCTGATCAATGATTGGCCAAGTGTGCTGTCACATGCACACTTACCTGAGTAATTCTCTTGAGGTCTGAATATATGTTTATGGTATGGAGGGGCAAATTTTCTCATAAGAATGAGGCATTCTTACTTATATGTGTTTAAAATGGACTATGCAGCCTTTTCAAGGCAAAGGTTCCCCTAACTAGTTTACATTATTAAAGAGGTACAACCAGATTTTAAAACCTCTAGAACAGGGGTAGGCAACCTTGGCTCTTTTATGATTCGTGGACTTCAACTCCCAGAATTCCTGAGCCAGCATGGCTCAGCTTGGAAACCTCTCCCTTTCCCCTCAGCATGGCTGGCTCAGGAATTCTGGGAGTTGAAGTCCAGAAGTCATAAAAGAGCCAAGGTTGCCTACCTCTGCTCTAGAACGTTCTCTATAAAAAAGTTTACTATCCTAACGTGGTACCAATGTGATACCAGAAATATCAAATAACTGAAGCTAAGTAGGTAGCAGATCTTCACTTCCTTTTCATTTTCCTAAAATGAAAGGCTGGTAAGTTACATTAAGAAGTTTAGATTGCGTCCTCCTTTGCTAAGTTAAATGTGCCTAAATTCAATGTCACTTCTTTTAGTACAAAAATTGTTTTCATGTACAAAGGAGAGTGCAAGATCCCAATTCTTCCCTATCTTCCAGGTCTTCAGTCAAGTATGCCATCTCTATATGGTGGATTTTTCTTCAAGTGCCTATGTGAAGAAAATCCTGATAAATAGTTTATCCAGTCATCTTATCCTTTCCAGATTGCCTTTTTCTATAGGATGAACGTGAACAGTGTTTTCACTTTGGGGGAACCATTGTAAAAAAAAAACAACACCCTCTCTTACAGCCTCTATTCAGAATTCCACATAGCAGAAAATACTCTTTTTTATTTTATTTTTTTACCTGTTGCTGCACCTTCCCAACTTGAAATTAGGAGTTCAGATCACAAAAACCTTTACCCTTCAAGCCTTTGGCCTTGCAATTTAAAATAATAACTCTGCAGGATTGCTTTTGCTCTTTCTACTTTCAAACCTGCCTTCATTTTTCTTCTATATCTATATTGTAAAAGCTTAACAATGCTTTATGGTAGAAGAATGACTGCTACCCATTACGGGCAATACCCTTCGTTATCTCTTCCATATATTGTGTTTTCACAAAGCTGATTGACATTTGCTTTGTTAAAGTATCCAAAGGTGTTTTATATATATATATATATATATATATATGTGTGTGTGTGTGTGTGTGTGTGTGTGTGTGTGTATGTATATGTGTATGTGTATGTGTATATATATATATATATATATATATATATATATATATATATGTGTGTGTGTGTGTGTGTGTGTGTGTGTGTGTGTGTGTGTGTAAATTTTTAGATTTACAAATATGAGCTGTCACTGTTGTGACTACTGCCTGTGGATGGTCTTCGGTTAGGCCAAAACAGGAAATAAGATTTGTCCGATGTTTGGGGCCTAGCAAGGTAATCTAAATAGTTAACAAGCATTTAATATATATATGTATGTATGTATGTATATGTATGTGTGTATACATATACATACACACACACACACACACACACACACACACACACACACACACACACACACACACACACATATATATATATATATATATATATATATATATATATATATATATATATATATATATATATATATATATATATATATATATATATATATATATAAAATTATTGCTAAATTTTTACACATGAAGTAAAATTTAATCTGGAAGAAGTTGCCTCAGTTAACGGAATATCTGTCTAAACCAGATGTGAACATCAAATCTTTGGTCCTCTCTATGATCGTTTAGGTTGCATTTCCTTAAACGTTTGTCCAGCAGGAAGGGCTTCACTAGAATCAACTGCTTCCATGAACATCTGCGGAACACATTTTTCTTGCATGCCAGCTGTGTTGTCTGATATCATATCCTGTAATAGAGACACAGAGCAACAGTCTGAAGAATGTACTGGGTTTGATTGATTGATTGATGGACCGATTGATTGCAACACTAAATGTTTACAGTTTTGAGAACTTCCTGAGATTTGTCAAGAAAAGAGTTCTATATCTTTTATCCAATTAGTTCGGTATTCTCCACATTCACCTGCCAGAGTTTGCCAGAGTTTCAGACCAATTTTTTTCTAGTCCTACCTGGAATGGCCAAGAGTTAAATCTGAAATTCATGCATTTAAAGCAAGTACTTTGCTATGAGCTACAGTTCTCTCCTTAATATCTAGGGAACATTGTTGAGCATGTCCTAAAGAAGAACATTGGAAACTGGCAAATGAATTTTGCAATAGGGATCAGAGGAAATTACTTAGCCACGTTTAGGAGCTCACTGTATTTTCAAAATATAGACAAAATGTTCTCAAACCTTTTGCCATCACACCTTCTTTGAATGTAACCTTAATGTACATATCTCCCCTAAAAATCCAAATACCAAAAAAACCAAATGAACAAATGGAAACAATAAAATGAAACTTTATTTTTCATAAAGGCATAAAACATAAAAATCTTCACACCTTCCCTGGACTTTGTATCTCTAAAATGAAGTTATTGGGAAATCCTAATGTAGACCAGCTACTGTTTTCATCAGTTAATATTTTATATTGTATACATGCTTTTCAGATTGCATGTTTCTGGAATTACAGATTTCTGTGTCTTTTTGCACGATTAATAAAAATAGCAAAAACCTGATAGTCGTCTTTCTCTCCCAGCCTCTTGGAGTAATCAACAGATCTTGCAAGATAGATGGCTCCCAACAAGAACGTGGATGTATATTTTTCATGTATGTATAGTTTAGATCAGGAGGATGCCGTGGGCTGAAAAGGTGAAATGAGTAACCTTTCTTTTGTTGGATGTTCTAACAAAAGAAAAATACTGAGAAAGCACATTACATATCTCCCATATTTTATCTAAGTTAGCTTATCACAGCGTAGACTTGTTTACCTTCAGCAAAATTATTGCCTCTCAATGTGGATGTTCCTTTAACTATTACTGGTTGCTAGTTAAGAATACATTCATCAACAGAATACTGCTCTGCAACATCCTTGACCATTAAAGCTGTTGGACAAAGCAAGGGTTTTGACCTCTTGCTTGTTTCAGTATCATGGAATTCCCTGCATCTTACTGAACTGAACGGATAATTAGTTTGTATGTGAACGAATACAAACTCAGACATACAAAGATGAAGTAGTGTAAGGACAGATTCATCTACATTTATTTGTATGGCAAGAAATATTCTTCATTTGTGAGACAAGCATGCCAACAGGAATCTACATCTTGAAGCAAGGTGTAATGGTCTGTGAGAATGACCTGGGAAGACAGGAGGAAAAAACACAGCCTTGACAGCAGTCGTGCAAAAAAAATCTCAGCCCACAGAAGGCGTGGGAGGCATCTCACAAGGGGTCCCTCCTAGTTTTCTGGAAAATAAAATTCAGGAAGGAGAAAGGTGGTTTGAGACTTGCAAGATTCTGTTACTATAACCTTACAATAAAGGTAGCATTAGTACTTACCATTTGTTCTTGTTGTCTGGGTTACCTTGAAGAGCTGGTATCAGTCTTCCAATCTGAAAACACTTCTCTTTCATCTCTTCCTCCTGTCTCCCAAGGTTATTCTCACAGACCATTTCACAAAAAGAGAACAAGTCAACCTCTTTTTTTGCCAAGAGATACTTTTCCTCATCAAGGGACGCTGTGGCTCAGTGGGTTAGGACGCTCAGCTTGTCGATCAGAAGGTCGGCAGTTTGGCGGGTCGAATCCCGAGTGCCGCGTAACAGAGTGAGCGCCTGTTACTCGTCCTACCTTCTGCCAACCTAGCAGTTCGAAAGCACGTAAAAATGCAAGTAGAAAAAATAGGGACCACTACGGTGGGAAGGTAACAGCGCTCCGTGCGCCTTTGGCGTCTAGTCATGCCGGCCACATGACCACGGAGACGTCCTCGGACAAGCGCTGGCTCTTCGGCTTTGAAATGGAGATGAGCACCAGCCCCTAGAGTTGGAAACGACTAGCACGCATGTGCGGGGGAAACTTTACCTTTACCTTTACCTTTTACTTTTCCTCAGAGACAGTCTGATGGAAGTCAAGTTTAGGGGAGAAGGTCACATATTGTCTCCAAGATACATAATCGGATTGGTTATCATCAATGTACTGATGATTCCTGACCCTGAACTAGTGGATAACCCCACCTAGCAGTATCATGTGGGCATTAAAACAAGGGGTAAGAGCACTGAGCCCTATCATTCCTCACAAGTGTTGACCATGGACTCGATCTCTCCCCTTATTAGCACTGACTGAAACTAGCCACAAAGAAAAGAGAACTGCCATTGTGCCCCTCCCCCCAAGCCACACAAGTGTTCCCAAAGGGTACCATGCTTAGTATTGAAAGCTTCTGAGAGATCAAGGAGCATGAGGATAGACACACTCCCCCTGTCCTAGTTCCACCACAGGTCATCAACAAGTGCAAGCAATGCTGTCTCCATAATGTAACCTAGCTTGAAACCTAGCTCAGAATTTCTTTTCACTAATGACTTACTTCCAACAGGACTTTTATAAACTGTATTTTCTCTTTTTCCTTTACTCCACACATGTCAGTTTTGCTTCAGTTCTGTTCCTTTGTTCTGCTCTTTGTAATTTCCTGGTGGAACTGATACATTTTGGGGGGGGGGGTTGACCGAAAAAAGAGATTGAATAGCTTTGCCTTTTCTTTATTAATTGCTGTCTTCATTAAGCAGTTCCCACACTTATACTTTTCTTTTTATTATATTTTAAACATTAATTTATTTTGTTGTTGTTAGCATTCATTTCTAGCTTCAACTCATTCCGAGCAATAAATTTCCTGATTTTGTGTATGTGTATCTATTTGTGTACACACACACACAGACAGACACACAAAAACATACTAAACTTTGGCTGAATGCATTTTTACCAATTCTTGTAAGATATACCCCATGCCGATAGTACATGTTCATTATGGAAATAATTCAAACTATAAGACCAAATTATACCTATCAACACTATTTGTATAGTCAATCTACTCCTTCCATTTGCAGGCATCTTCCATGGACTGGAAAGAGGAATGAAAAGATTACTTGAACCCCTAATTACTACAGCTTCCTTCCTAAATCTTTAAAGTTAACAATTGTCTAGTGTTGCTATATCATTTGTTTCTGCATGTCCTAGCTAGAAAGGATAATTGTCAGTGGACTTGCTTTTAGAAATGATGTTAAGAGCCTTGGTGGCGCAGTGGTTAGAATGCAGTAAAGGTAAAGGTAAAGGTTCCCCCGCACATGCGTGCTAGTCGTTTCCGACTCTAGGGGCCGGTGCTCATCTCCGTTTCATAGCCGAAGAGCCAGCGCTTGTCCGAGGACGTCTCCGTGGTCATGTGGCCGGCATGACTAGACGCCAAAGGCGCACGGAACGCTGTTACCTTCCCACCGTAGTGGTCCCTATTTTTCTACTTGCATTTTTACGTGCTTTCGAACTGCTAGGTGGGCAGAAGCTGGGACGAGTAACAGGCACTCACTCTGCTACGCGGCACTCAGGATTCGACCCGCCAAACTGCCGACCTTCCGATCGACAAGTTCAGCGTCCTAACCCACTGAGCCACCGCGTCCCTTTAGAATGCAGTATTACAGGCTAATTCTGACAACTGCCAGCAGTTCAATCCTGACCAGCTGAAGATTGACTCAGCCTTCCATCCCTCCGAGGTCAGTAAAATGAGGGCCCAGACTGTTGGGGGCGATACGCTGACTCTGTTTAAAGAGGGCTGTAAATCACTGTGAAGTGGTATATAAGTCTAAGTGCTATGACTATTTTGTCACATCTTAAGAATGCTTCACAAATCAATGAAAATTGTCATCGTGCATTTGTTTTAGTTTCTTGTGGCAGTTAGTCACCATTTCTCACCACTTTTCATTTTCTTCCAGGTAAAACTATATCATCTCTACTTTTCAGTGACCCATCATCCTGTTTTGTGTCCATAATGTCACTTTTTCTTCCCACGAAGGCTCAAAGGCTATGGTTTCTATGTAGGCTTGAAAGCTGGGTTTTTTTGACTTTCAGAAATGCAGAAATACCTCCTGTTGGTCATTCTTGTCCTCTTTCCTTTTTGCCTCCCTTTCGACAACCTACTTTCTTGATCATCTCCTGATGCTCTCTGGTATTTAATTGTACACGTTTATACTCTCTTATGAGCTGAAGTAGGGCCACTTGCTGTTCTAGTTAGCTTTATTTTCTTCAAGCGTTGGCTACAGGCGTGTACCTGATGGAAGAATATATTGGCGTGTTTTCATAGCAGAATGCAACTGCTACCAGATGCCGAATGCAACATGCTACCAGATGCCTAGGGATGCGGTGGCTCAGTGGGTTAGGACGCTGAGCTTGTCGATCAGATGGTCGGCAGTTTGGCGGGTCGAATCCCGAGTGCCGCGTAACAGAGTGAGCGCCTGTTACTTGTCCCAGCTTCTGCCAACCTAGCAGTTCGAAAGCACGTAAAAAATGCAAGTAGAAAAATAGGGACCACTACGGTGGGAAGGTAACAGCGTTCTGTGTGCCTCTGGTGTCTAGTCATGCCGGCCACATGACCACGGAGACGTCCTCGGACAAGCGCTGGCTCTTCGGCTTTGAAACGGAGATGAGCACCGGCCCCTAGAGTCGGAAACGACTAGCACGCATGTGCGGGGGAACCTCTACCTTTACCTTTTTACCAGATGCCTGTCTTTTTTGTTTTGTTTTGTTTTCACTTTTAATTCTTAAAGGCATGACCAGGAGAAGGCTTGCCTAACTCTTGCCATCTCTCTTCCCTTGCTTAGGGAGCAAATCCCATCTACACTGTGCATATGCAAGATATTTACATTAATTAGGCCCTTTATGCAAAGCCGCTTCAAACCAATTTGCAGCTTAACTACGGTATAGATTTTAGATATAGATTTAGATGCAATGCATGCTTACTAAAAGAAAAAAAAATGCGTCGGTGGGCTTTCACTCTTGTGTTGTTTTTTTAAGCAGAAGTAAATTAGGAGTGAAGTCCTTGTCTTTCAGCAAAAACAGACTGGAAAATCAACTGTGATTGGCAGAGGATTCTAGTTTAGAGATGCACATTACGATTCAGTTTTAGAGATTCGCATTTAGAGATGAGCATTAATTTATTAGCACAGTATTTATTCTTTGTTCTTATTCTCATTTATTCGTCTTTCCCCCTGCAGCGTATGTACAAACATGCAGGCACAAATATACTTTTCTTGTCCGGCTGTAACCTTATTAACCAAGGACAAAAAGTAGCAGGGGCTCCATCATTCTTCCTCTGGCCTACTGCTGCTTGGGCAATTTTTTAGAGGATAATATCTCTAATCTTTGGATTACTGGTAGCCTGGTCCTGTACTTGACTTTTTGCCAGCTAAAAACTCAACTTCCATGTTAAAGTGGAACTAATTAATTCTGAGTTAATGGTGACTAAATCTTGACAGGGGGAGCAAGCCAGACACTTGACATATTACTGAAACGGTTTGAACCAGTTAATGTTAGTGGTCACTCTTTTCCTGGAAATACTGTTTTCTGTAGCTCATATTCCAAATGACTTCACAGCACTTTTCCTCTCAGTGAGGGGGGTCTGAACTCGTGTCAACTTTCCTCCTTGCCAGAATTCAGCGCGTCTGTTCTGAAACGGCAAAGAAAAATACCGTCGCTCACATTTCAAGGTTTCAAAGGGAAATGGAATGCAGTGTTTGTGTATTTGGTGATTTCGAAAGCCACACGGTTGATCTACGTTAGAGCCACTTTTATTTTCAGTATCAGTTTGTAAAGTGCACAGTCTTTAATCGATTGCTAAAACTTACTTTAAAATATAAAGTCAGAATACCCATTTTCTGGAACCCGAGGTATTTTGTGAAAAAAGTAATTCATTGATAGAACACCTTTAGTCATGTGACTGAATTTATTAGCAACGTGTAGTCAATATATACGTTGCGGTTTTGTTTTAGGGAAGTGGCAGAGTTGGGTAGGAAGCTACAGAATTCCTGCAAGTAACTTTTTTATTGGAAAATACAGGTAGTGTTGACTTACAACCACAACTGAGCCCAAAATTTCTGTTGCTAAGCGAGACATTTGTTAAATGAATGTTGCCCTATTTACAGCCTTTGTCGCCACAGCTGTTAAGTGAATTATTGCAGTTGTTAAGTTAGTAACACAGTTGTTAAATGAGTCTGGCTTCCCCCATTGACTTTGCTGGTCAGAAGATTGCAAAAAGTAAATCACATGACCTTGGAACTGTCATAAATATGAGTCAGTTGCCAAGTGTCCGAATTCTGATCACGTGACCATGGGGATGTTGCAACGGTCGTAAGTGTGAAAAACGATCATAACTCACTTTTTTTTTCAGTCCTGTTGTAACTTCGAACAGTCACTAAATGAACGGCTGTAAGTCAAGAACTACCTGTAATGTTCAGAGAAAGCTTCCCAATTCATTCTGGGGTCCCAGCCCTGTTTGTTAGGCACTTTTGTAGGCGTGAGCCTAAATGGACTCCAGAAGATAGTAGAGGACAGGAAGGCCTGGAGGAACGTTGTCCATGGGGTCGCGATGGGTCGGACACGACTTCGCAACTAACAACAACAACAACAGATTACATAACCTGTTTTTCCCCTTTACCTACTCAGTTTTTCAGCCTTCTCAGCGCTTTCCATCTTCCTCTCCTTTTTAGCAACTGGTATTTTAAAATGCGGTTTGTGATTCAGGAAGTCGTAAACAGCCATCAAGACTAACTCTTTGTCCTAGCACTCTTAAGTTCTGTACATGAGTGGCTATTTTAATTTCTGACAATAGCTAATCCCATAGTCCAATTATAGATAATACGTGCTTAGCAACTACAGTTGCTAATGATTAAAAAGGTAAAGGTTCCCCCGCACATGCGTGCTAGTTGTTTCCGACTCTAGGGGCCGGTGCTCATCTCCGTTTCAAAGCCGAAGAGCCAGCGCTTGTCCGAGGACGTTTCCGTGGTCATGTGGCCGGCATGACTAGACGCCAAAGGCGCACAGAACGCTGTTACCTTCCCACCGTAGTGGTCCCTATTTTTCTACTTGCATTTTTTACGTGCTTTCGAACTGCTAGGTTGGCAGAAGCTGGGACGAGTAACAGGCGCTCACTCTGCTACGCGGCACTCGGGATTCGACCCGCCAAACTGCCGACCTTCTGATCGACAAGCTCAGCGTCCTAACCCACTGAGCCACCGCGTCCCTTGCTAATGATTACAGCTACGTAATCATTAAGCAACATGGTCACTAAGCAGAAAATCATATGACTGCAGCTGGCTTATGACTTTAGTTCTTCAGTCCTTAAGCAAAGTGACACAGGCACTAAGTAAAAAAAAAAATCACACTACTTGTGATTTTACTCCCTGCCTTCCATACTGCACAGTACTAACTCTGTGTTTCCCAAATGAAAAGGTTGCAAAGTACACCATAGTGATAATTTGAGTGCAGGACCCTGCAGTCTAGGTAGTCCTCAACTCACAACGGTTCATTTAGTGACCGTTCAAAGTTACAACGGCACTGGAAAAAAGTGACTTACAACCGTTTTTCACACTTGCGACCTTTGTAGCAGCCCCATGGTCATACGATCAAAATTCAGATGCTTGGCAACTGGTTCATACTTATGACCGTTGCTGTGTCCCAAGGTCATGTGATCACGTTTCACAACCTTCTGACAAGCAAAGTCAATGGGGAAGCCAGATTCACTTAACAACTAACTTCTCCACTGCAGTGATTCACTTAACAACTGTGGCAAAAAAGTTGTAAAATGGGGCAAAACTCACTTAACAAATGTTTCACTTAACCACAGAAATGTTGGGCTCAATTGTGGTCATAAGTCGAGGACTACCTGTTGTTGTAATGTCTTAATATTGGTTTCCCTACTTTACATCTTTTTCTGGTTCATAGTGTTTTAAATGATAACAAAATTTTTGTAAAGAAAGTTTTTTGAAACAAATGTTTGAAATGTTACCAGGTAGCTCAACCATTTAATGAGTTGTTTCTGTTCTATCCTGTCCTTATTCACAATGCTAATTCCATGGTATACAGAAATTACTTTACTGCTTCATTTTTTCTTCCTTCCTTCCTTCCTTCCTTCCTTCCTTCCTTCCTTCCTTCCTCCCTCCCTCCCTCCCTCCCTCCCTCCCTCCCAATTTTATGACTATTTTTATGGTGGTGGTTAAGCAAATCACTATGTTTGTTGAGTGAATCTTGGTTGTTAAGCAAATCCAACTTCTCCAGTGGGAATTTATTCTAGAAATCGACACAAAAGTTCACAAATCATGATCATGTGACTTCAGGATGCTGCAACCTGTCATAAATGCAAGCCGATTGCCAAGATCCCAAATTCCAATCGTGATAGTGGTGCAATGGTTGAAAGTGTGGGTAGAGGTCCTAAGGCTGTCGTCACTTTGGACTGTTGTAAATAAACAGTCATTATAAGTTGAGGACTACCTGTAAATATTTCCAGCTCACTATCAATAGTTTACAACCTTGGATACAAATCCCAAGGGTATTTTTAGCAGAAATATTTGAATTGATTTTAAATTTCTTCTATTCCTCCACCCACCTGTTTTTATCGCACCTGGACTTTTCATATGCAGATATTTACATTTTTTGCTTTCTTAATTATGTCATTATGCTAGATAACATTTTTACATTGGGTGTAAAGTAGGAATGAAAAGAACCAGATAGAACTCTGCAAATAAGGGGTTTCATAACCTTTTTTTAAAAAAATCCCATTTATATCCCGCCCTTTTCCGAAGACTCAGATACTCTACAGATACTTTTGTTTTTCATGCCAGAGGTCCCCAAACCTTTGGGCATCAGGGACCGGTTCCGTGGAGAGAGGTTTTTCCATGGACCAGAGAGTGTGTGGTTTTGTGTGCTGCCTGTATCCCACGGATGGGGTTTTCCTTGTTTGTGCGGACCGGTTGCTGCCATGCCACAGTCCGGTACTGGTCCACAGACTGGGGGTTGGGGACCCCTGTTTTATGCTACTGCTAATTATCAAAGGAGGGATCATGGTCAGCCATTTAGAAGACTAGTTCTCTCCAGCCACAGCCCCGGCCCCATTTATTTATTTGGGTGACTGCATGCTGCACAGCAAACCTGGTTGGCAACCGTCATCTTTGAGCTCTGCTTATTCGGAGACATTACCGTATGAAGGCAGGCAAAGCTAGAACTTTGTATTTTGCTTTAAAATAAGTGGAGTAGAAAAAGTCAAGAGAGAAGGGAATGGCCAGGTGATCCACTAATATCCCTTTTGCAGTCCCTCAGAGTGGGTCCAGCAAATATTTTGGGTCTTTCTTGCTTAGCTGCTTTAAGCCTATTTCATCCGTAAAATACTCATGGTCTTTCCAAATCACGGGTCAGATCATTTTAGGTACCCTGTCCTCAGGTATTTGCATTGGATGACCCCATGTTGTTTTTCTTTAAACTGTTAGTTTCCATATAAGCAAGTGGCTAAAATTAATTTGTGGATTATTTAATATTACATAAGGAGACATTACTGATGATATTCAGTATGACACTTAGCTGTAATCATGAAGAACATTTGCCTTCATTCACGAAGAATTCCCCCTGACAGCTGCAGAGAAGTTGACGTGGACAGGCCTCGATATACCATAATTATGTGACTGAAATTCTCAGCTAACTTTCGGGTTTCTTTTTCTTAATGTATTCATTCACTTTTAATCTATTTTTGCATAAGGACACGTTAAATACAAACTTAAATGTTGTGCTTCTAATGAGCAATATGAATTCCCTTATATTTGGAAAGCGCCAGTTCTATGCCTGTTTCAGTTGGAATTTATATGCACACATATTTAAACAGACGCAGACATAGATGCTGACATGGATAGCACTAGCAATAGCACTTAGACTTATATACCGCTTTACAGCCCTCTCGGTTTACAGAATCACCCTATTGCCCCAGCAATCTGGGTCCTCATTTTACTAATCTCGGAAGGATGGAAGGCTGAGTCAACCTTGAGCCAGTCAGATACTGACACATACACTCTATAATGTTTAAAATACTACAAAGCAAATAGGAATATAATGCCTTATTACATATAGGTTCTAAGGCTGATATTTTTGGATAATTCTGTGAGTTCATGCCAGACCTGAATTAGCTATAGTAAAAAATATTTGTTAAAAAATAATTCAACATCGGCCTCCAGAGACCCCAAAGTGCCACCATCTTCAACCCTCTAATCTAAATGGGAAGTCCTAGGTAACTCCCAGATTTTACACCACTCTTCAGTGAGGAAATGCAACCCCATCCAAGACAAAAGCTGGAAAATCTCCAGAACCAGGGGGCCCAGATACAAACAGTAATCTTTTATGAAATCTTTATAGCCTGGAAGTAGAGGTAAATGCATTTGTTAGAGCCAGTCTAGAATTTGGGCAAATATGTACAATACCCTCAGTTGTGGTAAGAAATGCCATACTTTTTGCATGAGCCAACTGAATGAAATAATTATAGTTTGCAGTAAGTTGTGCTCTCATTCTGATTCCACCACTGTCACAATCTAACTTTAAAATAGTCAACTAATTTTTTATTATGAGTCGACTAGATTCCTTGATCAGTCTAGTTGGCTGTTCAGTTTGATAGGATGTTAGAAGCCATTTGCAATTACTATATTTTTGGCATTATATCACCACTAAATGTACTTTAACAAATGTCTCCAGTATTTTTTGGCCAAACGAACATTCTGATCTGGTAATATTTTTCTCCTAAAATAGACTGTGAAATCTCCATTCATCACCTGCAATCCTTCATTCTTGAAATGCTTGACACTAAGTGGAGATATATATTTTAAATACAGAGATGAAAGCTATTATTTTTTTATTTAGCTTTTCCTGCGTAATGGCATTTGTGACAAGGTTATTTGCCTCAATATAATTTTGTATACTTATTAGTGTATTTTGAAAGGGGCCTTGAGGCACATTGAATGGAAAGGCACTATATGAGTAGGAAATGGAAGGATAAATGACCTTCATTTAAATGCAGTCAAGTAATCATCAAAGTTTTAAGCAACTTGAACTGCCAGCATGAAGAATGATGACAATAATTGTCAGTGTCCTTAAAGGACGGAGATAACCATTTGGATCATTATCACAGTCTGAAAGTTCATACAGAGAAAAGCTGCTTTCTCTGCATATAAGCAAAATGATAAATAATTATTTTCAAGATTGGAATTCAAAATTTAGAAATGTCTTTCACATATGAAATACGTAAGTATTTAGCCATCAATCAATCAAATGGGAAATAAGTATTATCTAACTGAGTTATGAATAAGATGGTGCTTCTGGTTGGAATTCCATATATTACCAATATTAGGTTCTCACAAACAAGCTGTCATTGTTTCCTGTTTATTGCTAAAAAGTTGATTAGGATGACTTTATATACATCTAGTCTATATTTCACATTCTTAAGAAGAATCCTTCACTCTAAGCCTATTGTCTACTGTGCTACTATTTTTATTTATTCATTTTTATCCCCTTTGTTATTTTTATAAATAACTCAAGGAGGCAAACATAACTAATACTCTTCCCCTACTTATTTTTTCTCACAACAACAATCCTGTGAGGTGACTTGGGTTGAGAAAGAGAGACTAGCCCGAAGTCACCTAGCAAATGTTTATTGTCATGGTTCTGACAAATGCAGTACTTCAAAGAACTTCAAGGCATTGCTGATTCAAAAGAGGCCACATAGACAAGATATTCTTGCAGCTAAAAGCAAAAAGTACTTAACAGAAGTACTTTGTGGTTTCTTACATCATGTGAATTTTTCTGTAACTTAAAGGAGTTGCTCTATTATATTATGCCTATTAACTCTTCCAGATAAATGCAGTACTACATGTATGGTTTCCCAGGGATTGCACAAAGTAAAACGGATCAATTAAAACTTAGTATTCCGCTGGAATAGAAGATTCATGATGAGTGTTTATCCACCCTAGGTTAAAAAAACAATAACTTTATGATATAGCAGTAGTGACAATAATGATAATAACTCATATCTACCACTATTACATGAGAGGACTGCCACCAGTGGGTTTTTTCATGTCAAGAATCTTTTGCATATTGTTTTACTAAATCAATTAATGGACCTAGAAAACTCCCTTTGACCAATTTGCACTTCGTTTTGTAGATAAAATCACTTGCATTAGTTTTGTCTTAGACACAGCAACTTTGTTGGAAGCTCAGATGAATAAGGCCAAAATTATGGCTTCTTATTCATCTTGGATATGGAATTTGAACAAGTTATTTGAAGAATTGAGGAGTGCTACTTTTTTTTTTTTTTTGCAATACTTCCCACCCTTCTTGGCCAAGAAATTTTCCAGCAAAATCTTGGAAAGAAAATAGACATCTGTGGTGGAATGTAGTTTGGATTCCCAGGAGGGAGAGGTTGCATTCCAGAGAGCAAAGCATGGAATGATTGGTCGGAAGGAAGAGAGTTAAAATGGTTCCTTCCTAGTGATTTCCAGTACCGGGCCGCATAAGTGGTAGGTGCATGCATGAATCCAACCCTTCCACCATCACCCCGTGGGGGAAGTAATTCAGAGATTGGGCTTAGGTATCACAAGAACATTAATAACCTCTATATTTCACTCACATTAGTGAATTGCAATAGTGATGCTGCATTCTTTCCTTTTGAAATGCTTCTTCACATTTCTTCAGAACGTTACCTCAAAAATGTCCTTTATAAGATTCAGTGTTCAACGTTTTTCCCAAATTCATCAGGAGAAATATGAATAAGTATCTAGGGAAGTTTGGAGGTATAGGAAGATGTGTAGCCAGAAATGTCTTTTACTATAGAATAGGAATGACAATGGCTGGATACAGCTGTGTGTATAAAGAGCTTCCCAAATTTGTGGAATTCCTTTCTCATATTATATGGTTAACCCTGTTAATTTTCAATGAAACCTTTAAAAGAAATTGTTTGCCTTTTAGCTTCCATGCTGAGTTTTACCATTTTACTAATTATGTGGCATGCTTGAGTTCGTATTTTTATTTATTTATGTCTGTGGTATTACTGCCACTCCTTAAGTTTTTCCTCTTTTTTTTTGTAACTATTTTGCAGGAGATTTATTTTGCTAGTTTTTCTAGGTTGCTTTTTAATGAAATAAAGAATATAGTATGTTTTGTGAGGTTTTGTGGACATATACAACTTATAATTGTCATAAAGAAACAAATATCTGTAATTTTAATAAAGAAACAAACAAAAGAGGGAAACCCCTATACCAACCTATGTGAACAAAAGGATACCATACCTTGATGATGACCTTGTATTTAAACATACTTTCAGACACAGCCAGTGTTTGGCATACACACAGAATAGGAATGTCCCTGAAATTTATCTGTTGTTTACAGTATGGTGCTTCCATGCTTTGCACTGACAAAACTATTTTTTATATAATCCCACCATCACAATTAATTTTCATACATAAAAATGTAAGCCATATCATGGTTATTAAGGGCCAGTGTTGTTACTAGCTTTCGAGTCAGTGTTGACTACTGGTGACTGTGTGGACTAGTCCCCGCAGTTGTCTTAGAAAGATTTTTGGGAGTAGTTTGCTCTAGCTTCCTCCTTGGCTCAGAAAGAGGCTTTCAGTGTTTTAAGTTGGACTTTCATTTTCTTGAATCAGAAAATACAGCGTCAGCTTTGGTTGCCCATGAGGACCACTTACACGGACAAGGCAGGAACAAAATTCCTTATCGCGTGGCTTAAGTCTACAGCACCCACATCCAAGAATATCTTGTACCTCATCCAGTCAATATATTCTTGCACAGCCCATTTAATGCAGTTAACATAACTATGAGGACCAGAATCCAGAATACTATCTGAGCTGAAAACCCATTAGAAGTTCCCAGATGCCAATTTCTGCCTAGAAGTCAACTCTGAAATCAAATGTGGCATCCCTCTGGCCAGCTAGAAATGCAAAATAAGTCTGATCCCAGGTCATCTTGGCACCACTTCAGCACCTGCCGATATTAGTGAGAGTGAAAGTCACATTTCTACACACACACACACACACACACACACACACTTTAGTTCTCACTCATACTTTGCTTTCCTCAAGCCATTCCCAAATCTGACTTTTCATGAATGCTGTTATGCATAATAAGATAATCCCCTGTTAGGTTCACCGTTGCCTTACCACTCAGCCTTCAGGGGGGGAAAAAAATAAGCACCTCTCAGCAAATTCAGAGTATGAAGCAGGAGTCCCTCGGTTTCAGAAATTAGCTACTGTATCATGAGCTTGTATTTCTGAGATGGATCTAGGGAGGTGAACCATCACTCATTTCTTTGGCCTGAGGACTTCTGTTCAAAAACAGAAGGGGATGTCTGTGTCAATCCTGATAGTCAAGGTCTACATGGATTGCTATCTCAGCTTTCTCCAATCTAGTTATGCATGCTCTGCCATTCATTCTCCCCTTTCCCTTGTACCTTCTGCACCGTCTCCATTATTTCTTCCTTCTGATGCCAGATTCAGACCCCAAACTTGGATCATCTGCAACGTAACGCTGACAGCTTATCTTTGATTTTGAAAAACATGGCATCTTAGAAGCCTTGTGCTACAGGTCGTCCTCGACTTGCAACAGTTTGTTTAGTGACTATTCAAAGTTACAATGGCGCTGGGGAAAAAAGCGACTTATGATTGTTTTTTCACACTTAGGACCGTTGCAGCATCTCTGTGGTCATGTGATCAAAATTTGGATGCTATATGACCGTTGCAGCGTCCCTGGGTCATGCGATCACCTTTTGTGAGCTTCTGACAAGCAAAATCAATGGGGAAGCCAGATTCACTTAACAAATGTGTTACCAGCTTAACAACTGCAGTGATTCCCTTTAACAACTGTGCCAAGAAGAGTCATATAAAGGGGCAAAAGTCACTTAAGAATTTTCACTTAGCAACAGAAATGTTGGGCTCAGTTGTAGTCGTAACTTGAGGACTACCTATAAAACATTGGAAGCAATTTTCAGCAGTTGCACCTTGAAGTCAGTGTTGAGAGTTCAGTGCAAGACAAAAAATATAGAAGAAATAACTAGGTTCTCCTTCTATGTTACAAATGAATTCCAAGCATTACAGGTGAAACTCGAAAAATTAGAATATCGTGCAAAAGTTCATTTATTTCAGTAATGCAACTTAAAAGGGGAAACTAATATATGACATAGACTCATTACATGCAAAGCAAGATAGTTGAAGCCGTGATTTGTCATAATTGTGATGATTATGGCGTACAGCTCATGAAAACCCCAAATCCACAATCTCAGAAAATTAGAATATTACATGCAATCAATAAAACAAGGAGTGTACATAGAACAATATCGGACCTCTGAAAAGTATAAGCATGCATATGGACTCAGTACTTGGTTTGGGCCCCTTTTGCAGCAATTACTGCCTCAATGCGGCGTGGTATGGAAGCCATCAGCCTGTGGCACTGCTGAGGTGTTATGGAAGACCAGGATGCTTCAATAGCGGCCTTCAGCTCTTCTGCATTGTTCGGTCTCATATCTCTCATCTTTCTCTTGGCAATGCCCCATAGATTCTCTATGGGGTTCAGGTCAGGCAAGTTTGCTGGCCAATCAAGCACAGTAATCCCACGGTCATTGAACCAGGTTTTGGTGCTTTTGGCAGTATGGGCAGGTGCCAAGTCCTGCTGGAAAATGAAGTCAGCATCCCCATAAAGCTCGTCTGTGGAAGGAAGCATGAAGTGCTCCAAAATCTGGTAGACGGCTGCGTTGACCCTGGACTTAATGAAGAACAGTGGACCAACACCAGCAGATGACATGGCTCCCCAAATCAACACAGACTGTGGAAACTTCACACTGGACTTCAAGCATCTTGCAGTGTGTGCCTCTCCATTCTTCCTCCAGACTCTGGGTCCTTGGTTTCCAAATGAGATGCAAAAGTTGCTCTCATCAGAAAAGAGGACTTTGGACCCCTGAGCAACAGACCAGGTCTGTTTTTCTTTAGCCCAGATAAGACGCTTCTGACGTTGTTGTTCAGGAGCAGCTTGACAAGAGGAATACGACATTTGAAGCCCATGTCCAGGATCTGTCTGTGTGTGGTGGCTCTTGATGCACTGACTCCAGCCTCAGTCCACTCCTTGTGAAAGTCCCCAACACTTTTGAATGGCCTTTTCCTGACAATCCTCTCCAGGCTGCGGTCATCCCTGCTGCTTGTGCACCTTTTTCTGCCACACTTTTCCCTTCCACATAACTTTCTATTAATGAGCTTTGATACAGCACTTTGGGAACATCCAACTTCTTTTGCAATTACCTTTTGAGGCTTTCCCTCCTTATGGAGGGTGTCCATGATGGTTTTCTGCACAACTGTCAGGTCAGCAGTCTTCCCCATGATTGTGATTCCTACTGAACCAGACTGAGAGACCATTTAAAGGCTCAGGAACCCTTGGCAGGTGTTATGGCTTAATTAGCTGATTAGAGTGGGACACTTTGAGCCTAGAATATTGCACCTTTTCACAATATTCTAATTTACTGAGATTGTGGATTTGGGGTTTTCATGAGCTGTAAGCCATAATCATCACAATTATGACAAATCACGGCTTGAACTATCTTGCTTTGCATGTAATGAGTCTATCTCATATATTAGTTTCCCCTTTTAAGTTGCATTACTGAAATAAATGAACTTTTGCACGATATTCTAATTTTTCACCTGTATTAGTAACCGTTTTTTAAAATGAAATCTGATCTGGGAAAGTGACTAGAGCAGTCTTGTTTATCCTTCTTCCTTACCAGCTGTTACAACTTATCAGTTTCTAGATTTGGGATACATAGTAGTGGACTTTCAGTGTCTCCTGTGTGGGTCTAGATCAGGGCTAGGCAACCTTGGCTCTTTTATGACTCGTGGACTTCAACTCCCAGAATTCCTGAGCCAGCCATGGTGGCTACCCTTGGTGGCTGGCTCAGGAATTCTGGGACTTGAAGTCCACGAATCATAAAAGAGCCAATGTTGTCTAGCCCTGGTCTAGATCAAAATGAGAGTCACAAATTCAAGGCTTGCAAATTCTGTTCCATGAATTTTCAGGTGTTCCATTGTAACAGTAACCCAGTTTGGGGTAGCAATAGGTTATGTTTGTTTCTTTCAAAAAAAAAAGACTCAATTTCAAGACATGCAGGTGAGAGAAACTCAGGTGAGGAACTTTTTAAAAAAATCCATAGACACCTGAAAATTATGATCAGAACCTTTCTTCTCAGTACGTGGATTTTTCTTTTACTCTTGGTAAAGCTTAAAGACTTTTTTGCAACTAGTTTCTTTCAACTATGAAAAGATACATCTTAAATTTTTCAGTACTGGAAGGCTTTTCAAGATCTCGTCTCCATCAAAGCTTTGGGATTCAATTGGGCCCCATCTTACTTAGATTTTATTACCGGTGATATTTCAGCAGACAAGAAATCTGAACGGAAATCTGAACTGCCTATAAATATACAGATCAGTAAGTCATAATGCTATGGAAACAATTCTCCAGAGACTATCAATGTGGATGAAATGTGTTCAATGTATATTTGTGATTCTGTATATAGCTGCTATCGGTGCTTAAAGTAATAACATAAAACTCAAGTTTCTTACGTCCGTGCAGAAGGATCCTCTTTTGTGCTCCACACGGGTGTCCGTTATAATTTTTTAAAATAACTTAGCTGGAATGTCACATGCATGTGTGCAAAGTATAAATTATTTTAAATATTTATTTATTTATTCGGTTTATATACCGCCCTACTCCCAAAGGACTCAGTGCGGTTTACAAGGCAAAATTTAAAAACAATACAATATAAAATTAAAATTAAAATTAAATTAAGTCTAGCCGCAAAAATTAAAATCACAATTTAAAAACATTAAACCCCCTCAGTCCAGACCAGATAGCTCAAAGAGCCAGCCATAACAATTGAGATTGTTGTGAATACTGTTTTACCTGGAACCCTACTAATTATGTGTCACAACTGCTATTTAATAAGGGCTTTCCCTGGGGCATTGTTGAGGTGTTATATTGGGTCATTATGACTGGCTTTCAGTAGTTACATGCTGTTCTGTACCAGCCTGCTACCGGCCTTGCAGAAAGGCAACCCCTGTACAAACAGCAGAGGCTGGAAAACGTCTGAGGCTGGAAAACGTCTGCCAAGTTTAATTCACAAACAAACAACAGAACATGAAACAAGATATCGGAACTTTGATCCTCAAACGGAGCGGTTGCTTTCAGCAACCAGCCCTTCCCCAAACACTCCCTTTATTAGAGTTCAGGGCGTGGCCTCCCTGTGCCTCCTTCCGAGGAGTCCCACAGCCTTTCTCTGCTTGCTCCTGCTTGACTGCCTCCTGCGTCGGGCGTCCTTGAACAGGGCCAGCTGTGGGTCATCATCATCCGCACTGTCGGGCTCGCGCAGCTGAGAAGAGGGGCCTGGCTGGGGGCTCTGCGAAGCCTCCAAGCCATCATCAGCAAGTTCGTCTTCAACACCCTCCTCCTCCCCCTCGTCTGAGTCATCCGAGTCATCCGACCCGGCTGCCGGACCCACAGGCTGACCCTGAATCACAACACATGCCAGTGAGGACCCAGTTTGATGGTAGTGGAAAAGAATGTTGGATATTGGTTCCAATTCCTATACATCCATGAGCATGCTTACTGGCCAGCCTCAGGCAAATCATTAGCTATCACTCCAAACTAACTTTTGTTACAATAAATTTGTTACAATAAATGTCTATTGTGGCAGGAAGTGGCTGTTCTTAAAAACAACTCGAGGGGCGAAAATATTCTAGAAATTACAATGTGCCTTTCCCTTCCCTTTTCTTTTATCCTTTCATTTGCAAGGTTATCTAACTAGGTACTGTACTTTTGCTTCTCAAATGTTGCGTTAGGAGTGGAAGAATAATATCAAAATCTACCTTCCCATTGCGGCTCTTATTAATGTAGCTGGCGAGCATATTTATTCATATGATTTATTATCATTTTATCCAGCCTGAGGCATTCTAAAATGCAGCATAATGTAATAGCTCTAACAAATGCTAGACATAATAGGATGGGATAAATTTCCGAGGCAGAAATCCATTGAAAGTACATAAGTCTTTTTGTGTGTAGGCCTTTTTTTTAAAACACAACAATGTCAGTTTGATCATTTGAAAGCTGAATTGCATAACACACAAGTACTGGACTATGTGGAAGGTGAGATCTTGATTTGAAGTTTACTTGAATTGACTTACGAAGTTATTTTTAGAAGTTACAGTCTCATAACATCTACATAACTTGGTTAAGTGCAATCTGATTTTTTCCTCCCCATAGCTTCTTATGGAGTATTGGGGATTGCTTTAGGGAACAGGATCTTTTTCAAACTGAATTTTTTGAATAAAATCAGGCTCATTGTGTTCCTACATAGACCGGCTAAATGCCATAAAGAAGTGCCGTTACCGTTTTGGTCAGTCAGCAGTTTGACTGGTTTACTGAATGATTTTCAAGCATAAAAATATTTTTACAAAATAGTGACATTAATGCAAATACTAATGATGTGTTTAAATATGGGTGAAAACAAATTAAGCTGTGTTTTCTTTGCCCGATCGTGACATTTGCATGCTGCTCTATATTAATGTTCTTGGGTTGCTTTAAATAAGCAAACACACATAAACCCATGTATGTGTGTGTACATACACACAGAGAAAAAAAGAGGGGGAAAGAGATATACGTACCCATACACAAAGTGCATACAAAATAGAACACAAAGCAAGTAAGTTCAAAGTAATATAAAATGTGACAATACAGGTAGTCCTCAGTTAACGAATTTCCATTACTAAGCATCACGGTCGTAAAGCAGCAAGCACATGACTATGCCACTTAGTGATAGCAATTCCAGCACTTCCAGTTGCCAGTATGAAATGAATCTTCTGCTATTTTTAGGCATGGTGTCACACAGTGACCATTGTGACCTTCCGCTGGCTTCCCCATTGACTTTGCTTGTCAGAGGTCATTGGTGAAGCTTGAGAAATAGCGGTCACATGACCACGAGAACACTGTGATGGCCAGAACTTTGAAGAGTTTGGATGGACAGGAAAGGTTTTCCTTGTTCTTGAGGACTCCAAGAACTGGCATCGGACAAAACTCTTTGGTAAGACTGTTCCAAAACTGAGGAGTAAATGGAAGCACCCAAAAAACACTTGGCTGCCTTGCTTCATTCAGGGAGATATCAAGGTTTAGACAACCTTTCAGGTTTCAATCCTCAGATGAAAAGACAACCTTTTCAGGTATCCCAAACTTGCTTAGAACTTTCCTAAATAAAGCTAGCAATCTAAGCTGAATCTGGAAACAAACTGGAAGACTCTTCGTCTAAAATAACCAGATGTAAAATGATCAAATAACCTAGCAGTCCCATTTTATTTGTTTATTTGTTTGTAGATATATTTTGTCTTTCTCTCAGGAGCTGAAAGTGGCATATATTATATTTCCACGAGCCAACAGTTCTAAGATAATTTTGGGCCAACATTCATCCAAGTAACTCTCAGTATCTAGCCCACTGCCTTAACCTAAGGTCAGCCTTTTCTGGTAGACCAGGCAGAAAACCCAACCAGATGAGCTATTCTACTTTACTGAAGGCTACATTAGAGATGTATAAGTATAGGTGGTCCTCGACGGACGGCCACAATTGAGCCCAAAACCTCTGTTGCTAAGTGATACATATGTTAAGTGAATTTTTCCCCATTTTATGACCTTTCTTGCCACAGTTGTTAAGGGAATCACTGCCGTTGTTAAGTTAGTGACACGGTTGTTAAGTGGCTTAACAACTTTTTTAAAAAAAATTCCATTTATATCCCGTCCTTCTCCGAAGACTCAGGGTGGCTTACAAGCTTAGCAGTAGCCTTCATTCTATGTATATTTGTTTATTTATTTATTTTAATTCCATTTATATCCCGTCCTTCTCTGAAGACTCGGGGCGGCTTACAAGCTTAGCAGTAGCCTTCATTCTATGTATATGCCTGCTTATTAGGGCTTTCACACACACACCCCAAGCGGCATTATTACAAAGTCAGCTTAATTGCCCCCAACAATCTGGGTCCTCATGTTACCTACCTCGGAAGGATGGAAGGCTGAGTCAACCTTGAGCCTGGTGGGACTCGAACCTGCACTAATTGCAGGCAGCTGGTGTTACTTAAGGAGGCATTAGCCCACTGCTCCACCAAGGCTCTTTGCTCGCCAGAAGGTCACAAAAGTTGGCCCCAGGGTCACTGCAACTGTCCTAAATATGAATTAGTTGCCAAGCGGCTGGATTTTGATCACATGGCCATGAGGATGTTCATAAGTGTAAAAAACTGTTATAAGTCACTTTTTCAGTGCCAATGTAACTTTGGTGGCTAAACAAACTGTTGTAAGTCAAGGACTACTTGTAGAAATAGGAATAGAGGTAGAAATCTGAAAGTACCCATTGCTGCTGCCTCTTTTTACACCCTGCATTAAGGAGGTTCCCTTTTGAGTTTCTTTCTTTGCTGTTTACATAGCTACAGGCTATGACCTCTCTTATCTGATTGTTCCTCAGTAACATCTACACACACACACACACACACACACACACACACACACACCCCATCTCCCAAGGTCACTCCCACATACCATTTCATCATAACAGTGATTTGGGGACACCTTGTATAAGCAAATGCCATATGAGTTTGATCTAGTAACGCCTGAGGTAGTGGACAGGGTCTTTCAGTCCTTCCAGCTATGTGTTAGAACCATGGTGGCGAACCTATGGCACGCGTGCCATAGGTGGCACGCAGAATTCTCTCTGTGGGCACGTGCGCCGTCGCCCCAGTCCTAGGCCTTCAGCTGGGTTTTATAAAACCTTTTCGCTTTAGGCCTCTGCCGCCGTGTGCAAAAAAAAAAAAAAGGTTCAATCAATCAATGAATTTCAACTTCTCGCGAGGGAAAAAAAAAGATCTTGCAAAGTTGGAATTGATTGATTGAACTTTTTATTCTCACACAGTCTGCCATTACCACCGCAGCCACGTTCACCCAATGGGCCACACCCACCCAGCTCCCGACGATACATAAGTAGGTTTTGGGTTGCAGTTTGGGCAGTCGGTCTCTAAAAGGTCCGCCATCACTGTGTTAGAAGATCCTTGGCCATCCTTCTGGTCCTTGCAGTCATGAATGCCTCTTTGTTGGAAGGAGTCTTCTGTCCCCGCTTAAGAAGCCATTCTTGGACCCAGCAGTACTGGATATGTTCTGTCCAGTCTCCAACATTCTTTTTGTTAAGGAAGGCGATTGAGAAGGTGGTAGGCTTGCAGCACCAAAGGGCTGTGGAGGATGCAGATTATCCAGACCCATTACAGTTGGGTTTCAGACCAGGATATACTATAGGTTGTCCTCAACTTACAACCACAATTGAGCCCCAAAGTTGCGTTGCTAAGTGAGACAGTTTAGTGAATTTTTGCCCCAATTTCACGACCTTTCTTGCCAGAGTTGTTAACTGAAACACTGAAGTTGCTAAGTTAGTGACACGGTTGTTAGGTTAATCCGGCTTCCCCTTTGACTTTGCTTGTCAGAAGGTTGCAGAAGGTGACCCCGGGACATTGCAACCTTTATAAATAGGAGTCAGTTGCCCAGCGTCTGAATTTCTATCACATGACCATGGGGATGCTGCAATGGTCATGTGCAAAATGGTCATAGGTCACCTTTCCTATATCCGTTGTAACTTCAAACAGCCACTACACGAACTGTTGTAAGTCAAGAACTACCTGTATCCAAGTGGCATTGATAAACTTTTTGGATTACCTCTGGTGGGCTGGAGATGGGAGTGAGTGTGTCCAGCTGGGCTCTCCTTTATCTCTCAGCAAGTTTTGATGCCATTGATAACCGCTTCCTTCTGGGTCGAGGGGCGAGTAGGAGGTACGTTTCTTCAGTGGTTCTGTTCCTTCCTCCAAGGTTGACTCCAGTCACTGTTAATAGGAGGGAACAGTTCCAGTCCTTGCCCCTTTGGGGGGATGTCCTGGGTTCCACTCTTTCTCCGCTATCATTTAATGTCTGCGTGAACCTGCTGGGTGAAGTCTTCCTTTGACCCAGAGATAAGTGCCATCTTTATGCTGATGATACATAGTTATATATCTCTGCCCCAGGCCATCCAAGGAGTGTCACTGAGATGCTTTTCCTGGAGGCTGTGCGTGTGTGTCTGTGTGGGGAGGAACTGACTTCAGCTCAACCCAGAGAAGACACGAGAGGCTGTGGGTTGTAGCCTTCTCCATATCTAGTTATTTTCCATCATTAACTGCGAATAAGGTAACCCTCCCCCAGGCAGAGTTGGTGGACACTTTGGTGGCCTCCTCAAAGACCAAGTAGCAGCTGAGGCTAGGAAAGTCTTCACACAATTACATTTTGTGTGTCAGTTGCACACATACCTAGAATGTTGGGTCACAGACACTCGTGCCTTAATCATTTTTCACCTGCATTGTTGTAATATGTTCTACTTGGGGCTGCCCTTGAAGAGTATTTTAAAGCTACAGCTAATCCAGAATGCAGCCGCATGGGCAGTAATGGATACTCTGCAGTACACCTACATAATACCGTTGCTTGCTGCACTGGCTCTGGGTGCAATTCAAGGTGCTGCTGGTAACCTCTAAAGATTTACATGGCATGAGTCCGTATTACTCGTGGGACTGTCTCTCCCTGAAAATTGCCCATCCCACCACTGAGTCTCATCAGTGAAGCTGTGTCCCTACAAATGTATCTTCTTGTCAGTACACCTGTTTTGTAGAACAGCCTCCCCTTTGAGAGATGGGCAGCCCCAGTCCTGCTAGCCTTTTGCACAGCTCTAAACACCTGGCTATTTCTCCAGACACCGGTGCCAGGGTGCGAATGGAGCTCTGATGTTGGTGCAGGATGAGCTAGTGTTGCTCTTGTGAGATTATTTTAGGCGCCTTAACTACTTTTGCTCTTTCCTTTTTATCCCATTTTTAATGCTGTGGATTATGATTGTTGCTTTTATCCACCCATCTTTAGTTAGCTGGGTGGCTATTTTAAGTATGTTCAATATTTAATAGATAAATAAATAATTTTTTTAATGAAATGTGCTGTCAGCCACTGAAGTCACTCAAGGTTCGGATAGACTAATAGATCAGTCAGCATCCTAAGACTGCCGAATTCGCTCTTCAAGAGAGAATATAGCCCTGTGTTGAATAGACTGACTGCTGCATGTATAAGAGATTGATCTACTCCACCTTCTCAGGACTGAATCTGTTTATTTGGCCTTTTCGTGTCCCTTTCTTGAATCAAACGGTGCTGCAGTTCCCCATTGTTAGTAACTTGGATCCTGAGATCCATGGAACGTATGCTACACAGGGCTGTTTGGCCCCCAAAATAGAATCTGGTCTTCCATCTACACATTATTGCTGATAATATTTGCTACTTTTTACATATCCCCAATGCTGCTGCTTGAGAAGTAAGCCACAGCCCTTACCCAGACCCCCACACTCATTTGCTTTACAATATTCACTTTTCTAAAAGCAGATCATTTGCACAGGATATCTAGCCTTTTGGAGTTTTTTTTAAAAGCCTTTGAATTCTACATAAGCCTGAACCTTAGTAAAGAAGCCCAGGTTTGAATTTGCAAATCTATTTTGGATTTTTTTTTTTTTGCCACTTATCATGAAATACGTCTCTACTGCTGCTCCTTGTCTACATGAATGTGTGTTTTTAAGTGTGTGTGTGGGTGCACAGATTCACACACAGATGCCTAATATGTACCTTATATTGCACCCAGATAAATTAGGATTCCAAGTGATAATTTACAAGCTCTAATTATGGGCTTTGCTTTGCCTAAAGCATAGTTTAACTGGCTTAATGTTTAGAGCTGGCATCATCCTAATTGAATGCCAATGGCAGAGCAAATACTATTCCATCTGTGCACTGCTAGGGCTAATGACTGAGATTTTGTGACACTTAAGCAAAGGCTGTCAAGCTATTTGAAGAGGAAGTAGGAAACACACGTAAGCAACTCACTTGAATTTTCCTGAATTGTTCTCTAAGCAAGGAAGAATATGAGAGGAGATCTCAGACCAGTCTTTCCCAACCTGGGCAGCTTCTAGAGATGTGGAATGGCATAGAATACTCCAGAATGCTCTGTCTGCTGCCTGAATCTTCCTAATCTAGTTTTAGAACACGCAACTTAAGAGTTAGGAGAATCCTTCTGCATTCAAATAAATGCCAGCGCCTTTCATCGTTAATACTATATCCACAATGAGGGGAAGAGAAGGAGAGGTCTTCCAAGGATCATTCTTGGTCTGGCCTTGAATCCTCCCCTCCTTGTGTACTACCTTCAGTCTGGGCACCTGCTGATGGGTTGAATTTACAAACATGAAACTAATTGCAACGTATTTGGAGAGGACCAGACTGATGAAAGGCAGCCAAAGAAGATGGTCCTGGAGAAGTATACCTGAACTATTGTCTGAAGTGGGGACATGTTTTTTGATGCCCCTCTGTGTTTCTCTGTGTCCTCTCTTAAGATTGATGCTGAAAGTTGCCTCTTTTACTTACCCTTCAGATACTTAAACCCAGGTTAGGAAACTATCTGCAGCCATAGTGGTTTGCATTCTGTTTTATAGACTTGCAACAGCTATCTTTTTAATGGGAGCAGTTACGAAGTTCAGTCACTAATGCCAGGCTAGCCTGATGTTAACCTGTTTGAACCTGGTTCTGTTAGATCTTGGAATCAGCTAGAAGAAGAGGGCTGTATTTCCCGGATGAACACACATATGAATTAAGAATACAACACTTTAGTCTTAAGGTGTTTTGTGTGTTTTTTTGTCAGAATTTAGTGTGGCCCAGCATTAGGCAATAAAGTGCTGAAAGATTAAAGTTAGTACAGCAAAATCTGTTTACATCAGGCTTAATCTTTTTGCAGAATGGAACTGGGCTGTGAATCTTTATGAAACATCCCCTACTGATATGAAATATCTTCTGTAATGAGGAGGATAATCACGTATTTTGGCAAACATAGTTAAAAACAAACTCCATGTTTTGGTAAGCATTCGATTTATCATGCTTACTTTCCAGGTGGGTTTCTCAGGGGGGAAAAAACATGCAGATATTCAATTTAATTTCAAAATTGCCTGAACTGTATCAAGGTATTATTTGAGATATGCTGTCCCATAACTTCCTGTTCCGGCTCCTCCCTGGATTTTTGGTGTAAAATCACACTGAGATAACATTTGCCAAGAAAATGAAGTTATAACCGTCTCCAAACTCAGCTCTTCCCAACTAAATGCTCTGTAGATAAATTGTACAATTAATCCCATACAGTACTTTCTAGCCAGAGTGGCAAAAGGAAATAAGGGAAGGTGGCACTGAACTATTTAAATCAATATGAAATTTTTTTAGATCCCATGAAAACTACAGACACGTGTTTTCCAGTCCAGAAATCCCAAAATGGCCCCTTAATTAGATTTTCAGGATGCTTTTTTTTCTTTTCTAAAAATACATTAATTTGCAAACAGAGGTGTGCTTGAAACAGAAAATGTATTTGGTTTTACAGCAGAGTTAGGTTGGGAAACGCTACTCTATGGTATGCACGAAATCTGCACTGTGGCTCCGATGTTTCACGGGACTTTTCCTAGGAAGGTTCAGCCAAATGAAAAGCTGGAGTATCTTGGTTCTCGGTTTCAGCCCAGAAACTCTCCAGCAGGGTCTTTCTAGAACAGGGGTCTTCAAACTTGGCCCTTCTATGACTTGTGGGCTTCAACTCCCAGAATTCCTCAGCCAGACAAGCTGGCTGAGGAATTCTGGGAGTTGAAGTCCACAAGTCATAGAAGGGCCAAGTTTGAAGACTCCTGGTCCAGACAAAGAGAGCAAGATCAATGCCTGTTTACCCATTTCTGTCACCATCCCATGTGGCCAGTGTGCCATCCCATCCACCAATCTTCTCCACGATTTCAGTAATGACAGAATAACAGAGTTGGAAGCAACTTTGTAAGTCATCTAGTCCAACCCCCTGCTCAGGCAGAAAACCCCGTACTATTTCAGACAAATGGTTGTTCAATCTCTTCTTAAAAACCTCCAGTGTTGGAGCACCCACAGCTTCTGGAGGCAAGTCTTTCCACTGATTAATTGTTCTAACTGTCAGGAAGTTTCTCCTTAGTTCTAGGTTGCTTCTCTCCTTGGTTAGTTTCCACCTATTGCTTCTTGTCCTGCCTTCAGGTGCTTTGGAGATTACATTGACTCCCTCTTCTTTGTGGCAACCCCTTAGATATTGGAACACTGCTATAGTGTTACGCCTTTTCATTAAACTACACATACCCGGTTCCTGCGACCCTTCTTCATATGTTTTAGCTCCCGGGTCCCTAATCACCTTGTTGCTCTTTTCTGCACTCTTTCTAGTGTCTCAGCGTCTTTCTTTTATTGTGGCAACCAAAACTGGATGCAGTAATCTTACCAAGGCATTATAAAGTGATATAACTTTATAGATATAAAGTGAGTAACCCTTTATATGATCTTCATGCTGTCTCCCTATTAATGCACCCTAGGACTGCATTGGCTTTTTTTGATGGCTGCAGCACATTGCTGGCTCATATTTAAGTGATTGTCTATGACTCCAAAATCTACCTGTACATGCCTGAATGTAGGAATGGTATACCCAACCAGCCAATTCCTACCAGATTCTCCCAGCACTTTTTTTTTAACTTTCCCTAAGCTGCCATTCACGTTGTTTTTGCCCACAATCTCTAACCCTAACTATGGCTGAAGAGAATACATATTTTGATGGAGGAGCTGAACCCAGCAGTTCAGAATGTTTTGCACGTGTGTATCAAAAGGCTCTATTTTAAGTACACTTTTCTAAAAATCACCATTACCACCCACCCAAAAGAGGACCACAGATTCCCACTTGTTGTATCATTGTGTTATTGTATACCCTCCCATAGTCCTTGGTGTTCCTCCAGAATAAAGTATGTCTGGCCAAAGGAATGTTATCCATTTCTATCTTTCCCAAATAGATACAAAACAATTCTTAAAATTTTCCTGGAAAATTACTGAATGAAGAGCCATGGTGGCACAGTGGTTAGAATACAGTATTGCACACTGATTCTGCCCACATTCAGGTGTTTGATTCTCACTGGCTCAAGGTTGACTGAGCCTTCCATCCTTCTGAGATCGGTAAAATGAGGACCCAGATTGTTGGGCACAATATGCTGACAATATGTAAACTGCTTAGAGAGGGCTGTAAAGCACTATGGAGCGGTATATAAGTCTAAGTGCTATTGCTTTTATTTGTTTGTTAGCTCATTATTTGTTGTAGAAACCTTGGCTTTATAGAGAAGTTGAAAAGGCTTAGTATTTCACACCAAGAGGAGAAAATACCTTAACTGTGATTCGCAGAAGCAAAAGTGATAATAAATTGTATAAGAATAAAGTATATAAAGAATAAAAATTCATTGTTTTTGTTGCAAAAGGTTAACGTGGTCTCCAGCATGTGTAGATTCTATTAGGAATGAGGGCAGGGTAAGTTCCCACAGTATAAGTTAATAAGTGGTAGAAATAGGGAAAGAGAAAAATATGCTTTTGATTTATTAGAATTTTATTTCTGGTATTTTTATTATTATTTTTCTGTCTGTAGTATGTCGACAGCTTCTACATATTTTAGTATTATAAAGTGGAATAAAATATATTAAAATATAGTTCACTATATGAACTATGAAAGTGATCTCTCCTCCTCCTTATAACCAGTTAACTAGCTCTTAGTTGTCCATCCCATTAACGCTTCAGCATATACTATTTTAGTTATCCTTAAAATGCCTACTCGGATTATCTACCTAATGGAACTACCTGAGTGCAAATTGGAAGAATTCCAATTTGATATGAAAACAGGCAAAATACTATCATTATTGAAAATGGAAAGAGCGAGCTCTATTTACTTGGAGAATGTTCATATGTTTATTTTTCGTTTTATAAAATCAGTGTTTTAAAACAGAGAAGAGCTCACAAAACAGACAGCCTTACAGAAATGCTGTGCTGCATCATATTTAAATAATTAGACTTCGGTCTTACTGAGTTGTGTCTGCTCTTAGTTTAATGGTGATAAAAGCATAAATATTAGTATGATTAGGAAATTATATCATGCCACCAAGTGATTGATTGAAAACTGGAAAACCATGAAATATGCCAAAAAAGGAAGCACATTTTGTTTGCATCATTTTGCCATTGGATTAAACAACCTACTATAAAGGAAAATTGCCACCACTTGCCTGCTCGTTTACACACACACACACACACACACAAACACACACACACACACACGTGTGTGTGTGTATATTTAAAATCAATATATATATATACACACCACACACTTCTCCCAGAAGAACGAAGCTGAAGCCACCAGCCTGAGGATGACGGATGAGATTTCGTCGAAACGTTGCTCTTACACCTTCAATTCTACGTGGGGAAAAACCCGAATGACCAAAGATCTACATACAAACACCCGCGAAAACCTCAGAAAACACACACACAAATACATATATATATTTATATGTGTGTGTGTGTGTATATGTGTGTGTGTAAATTTTTTGGCTTGCTAACAGAATAAAGGGAGTCTGGGACTTAGCAAGTGTATTCTGAATGCTTAACAAACATTTAACATACATATATATATACACACACACACACACACACACATATACATATATATACATATATCTACATATATACATACATACATATATATATATATATATATATATATATATATATATATATATATATACATATATACACACACACACATATATATATATATACATACATACATACATACATACATATATATATATATATATATATATATATATATATATATATATATATATATATATATATAATATTTCAGACAAACTAATAAGAAAATAAATGAATAAGTCATGGAAGATAATGTAGCAAAAACAGCCACATGACTAAAACGATTGCATGGCTACCGCCCCAGAGGAAGGGGTGCACATTAAATTGTTTCATTACTAATTAGTACAGAGACTAGGTAAGAACCACTGAGTCTCATGTAAAATGTACGAATGCCTAGACATCCCTTAAGATGAACATCTCTTATCAAATTATCCAGGGAAATGCCCCAAGTACAGAGTCAGAAAAATGCCCTTATTATTATTATTATTTCTTCTTCTTTTTTAATGAAACCGGTTTATTGATGTTTTTTCATTTATGGCCTGTCCCCTAAAGGCTGCTGCAACATTTGAAGTCCACCGTGGCAATCACCAGTGGGGGTAGGAAGCTGAGAGACCACTGCAGGATTCCCTATTTCAAAGCTTAACCAATATTCACCATTGACACAGCCATTCATCTGTGCTGGGCTGTTGGAAATCCTTTCTCTGGTTTTGCGCTCCCTTCAGGGAGCAATACTTTAAGGAGCAAACCCCTATTGAGAGGAGAGAAATCTCAGCATGGACAGCGGTGCCAGGATTCAAATTAATGTTGTCCATTTGCAGCAGCTAGGCATTGGAGCTCCCAACATATTAAGCTAGTGCCCTCACTGCCAAGGCTTTGTTCACTTGCATAGCACTTTGTGGCATTTCGGTTTTATTATTCATCCCCCACGTACAACTACCCAGCCAAACATAATCTCTCAGTGAATGACAAGACACTATTAGCATGTGCCTGAATTACAGAGAGCAAAGAGATTTGATTTTAGTGTCTGGCTTGCTTTCAACTATGGGTGTATGCCACAAATTAGCACACACTGATATAGCTAGAGAAAGGTAAATAATTACAAAAATTTACTTCTATGGAGTAGTTTAACACTTGTCACTTATTTTGCAGTTGCTGACACCTCAGATCTCTATTTTGGCACATATCAAGTTTTGACATGACTAAACCTACAATTTTGTGCCTCTTCCCGTACATTATCTCTTCTCCAGGAGAAGCACTGAGAAGGCGCAGGCTGCCATCAGATCTTAAATGCATGGAGCCAACACAGAAAATTATTCTTTATTTCATTTTCATTCCCTTTATTACAGATAACTATCTAGGCAGATTTGTTGTGAGAAGTTTTAAAACTGACACAGGGTCTTTTTGTAAAGAAGAACATGGAAAAGAAAACATAAATTTCTGGGCACAAAAAGGCATTCTCTGACTCAGTCCAATCATTTTAGCACAAACTGCTTAAAAAGTAGAGATACTGTAGTCCCTGACCAAAAAAAAACAAACAGCTCACTTGAAAAGAGCATCCCACAGATTTTAATGGATTTCTGTTTCAAAATAAAAATATAACAATATTAACTGCCCTAGTCTGAAACACTGTGAGGGCAATGCCAAATAAATGTTTTGAACTTGGATGGGGATGGAGCTCCACTGAAAAGACTCATGTTGGTTTCAACAGGACTTCGGCATTTGCAGATTGTATATCAATGTACTATAGCTGTGCAAAACTGCTGGGAAGGGAGAGTTGAATGGAGCATCTGACCAAGCCCATTACCCAAAGCCTTGAAGCACTTTGTCCTTTTGAACACTTAAGTGCCTCCACAGGCCCTCTGACTGTGGACATAGTGAAGCATTTTCTTGAAGGTTCAACACAAAGTTGAACCTTCAAGACGACACAGCATCCTACCATTTGGGAGGCATCTTCTGAAAGAGCTTACGTACAGGTTATACAGATTTATCTCCTATTTCATGTGAGAGTTTTGGGCAGCATATATTTGTTCCTCTCCCAATCTGTTGAATAGAGCATCCTGCAAATGGGGCTTTGCTTCTTTCTGTGGACCGGTGGCTGGCCTGCCGCAGACTGGTGCCGGTCCACGGACTGGGGGTTGGGGACCCCTGGAATAGAGTATCAGATAAAAGCCAACTTGTAATGATATTTATAGTTATAATTTGTAAGTTAATTCTCTTCTGATAGAATGCTTAGTTTGTAAAGCAGTAGAACCTTGTTAGTTATTATATCACTGCAAATGTAAAAAGTTATAGCTTAGGTTTCATAACAAGATACTTTGTAATTGATCCAAAACATGTGCACTACTTGTTAAATATGTTTAAACATCCTAGCATGACTGAAAAATATTAAATTAAAAGATACTTAAAAGTCTTTTAAAAGTGTCTTTTTTTAAGGCAGTCATGCAATGTTCTTAACCATGTGTTTAGAGCAGGGGTCTCCAACCATGATCCGTGGACCGGGCATACCAGCAACCGGGCTGCACAGACAACCAAAGCCCAATCCGTGGGATGCAGGGAGCATACAAAACCATGCACTGTCTGGTCCGTAGAAAAACCTTTCTCCACAGAACCGGTCCCTGGTGCCCAAAAGGTTGGCGACCTCTGGTTTAGAGCACTTCTCAGCAATTTTAAGCTTTTTAAAGAAGTAACTAGTTATCCTCAACATAAAGTAGCTCATCAAAGCTACCTAGCTGCAGCCTTATCTCTTTAAATAACAGCCCATGGCCTCCAATTATTTGTAATATCTCACACATCTCTGTTCAGTCCAGTCAAGATATGCTACCTATTTCAATCCTTTTGTAGAGATAATTTTTATCTGTACAAATAATAACCTTAGACATGTATAAAAATTTATTAAAACAGTTTATGATAAATTCCTAGGATGTACACCATAAAAATTTTAGATTGGTGACAAAGAGATAGAGGCAAAACATTTCCCTCTTATGTGCTTTATTATTTTTTAATCAACTTTCCAAATTATTTCCAATTTATGCTGTAATGAGTCATCTGAATATAACCAAGGCAGATAATTGAAATAAAATATTATAAAGGAAATTCATATCTATATATATCTATATCTAGATAGATAGATAGATAGATAGATAGATAGATAGATAGATAGATAGATAGATAGATAGATAGATAGATAGATATAGATTATATATATATATATATATATATAGATATAGATATAGATATAGATATAGATATAGATATAGATATAGATATAGATATAGATAGATATATAGATATAGATATAGATAGATATAGATATAGATATAGATATAGATATAGATATATATAGAGAGAGATATTAGGATGGATGGAACAAAAAAACCCTCTAACAAACATCTTACTAATGTTAAAGAAAACACCACTGGTCAAATAGCCCAACCCTATTGAACTATTTAGAATTCACTACTATTCTATGAATCATAGATTTCTCACCCTTGTTTCAAAGTGAGCAGCCATAAAGATTTGCCAAACCTTTGCATTGATTCAGTTTATCAAATTGAGATGTGCTGGATATTTTTGCTTTCCATAAATTTGGACGAGAGAGTATTAACTCTTGTGTCTCGTAATATTTATTAGCTGAGATCTTCTGTCATGCTCTAAGTATGGTTCTTCTTCATCTTCAAGAATGTAAATGAGGGCTACATGCAGGTGACATGAATTCTATAATTGCAAAACGATGCAAGTTTGAAATTAGCGTGAAGCTAGTCTGTAGTGTGATGACACCTTGATGCATGCTATGTTGTTGGGGACATCGTTTCGACTTTCACTGTGCACTATGCCTACCTTCTCATACAGATAAAAGCAAATGATGCAAAACAGCATAATAAAAATGTAATAACGTTAAATATCAGTAATGTCATAAAATCTGATATCTCAACAATATGGCATTTTGCCAATTAAGCATTAAACATTTAATCAGACTTGTAGTAATGATAATCTTCAATATATATCTGAAGATGATTAATATTTTTGAACATTAATTATGTAAGTGGGAATTGCCTCTTTTGAGATAAAGTGGTGATGTACTGCATTAAATAGAAGCCTTCCTTGGTCTTCATTTTCCCAGATCTTGCTAATCTCTTCAAATCTCTTCCCAGTTCATTCCTACAAGTTTTATACAGCCCTATAAAGTATAGTACAATCAGACCCAGAAAATACGCACGTGATGTATGTGAATGTTTGTTATAAATTAGGTGTTTTAATCCTTGTATAATTTTTATATGATGTACGTAAAGAACAAAATTATTCTTGGGTGTTTTTTCTCTTTCAACTGCTTTCTCATTCAGTTTTGTAGCCATTTCTTTCTCTGTCTGTCTGTCCCTCTCTCTCTCTCTCAAATCTCACTTTCTTTGTTTTGGTGCAAGTTTGAGATAGAGGGCAGATGTATTTAAAAATTTTAAAATATTTCATCCACTGTGATAAACATTTCCTAGTGTTTCTCTAAAAGACGGCCTTTTATGGTTGTTTGTTAAAATATATTGAAAAATCTAATATTCATATTTTTGTTAATATTTCTGAATAATAGGTATTAAGTTTGTCAGATGTTTACAGTTGTGCATACAACTATCAAACACGTAGGCTTACTTTACTACTGTAATTATTTTGATAATACTTTGGATATCCTGACCAGTAGCACATATTATTTAATTCTTCTTGCAATAGGACATCAGAGGCTATTTGATAGAGGTATACATGTTCAAATGGACCCTATTTTCTGGGATATGTTTAAAATTAAGGGTGCATCATGGTCTGAAGCACTGTCTACCATTTCTCCTCCCAATATTTAATGTAAATCCTATAGTGGTTATATAAATTGTCAATATTAAGATTTATTTGCTCCTTAGGGTATACGGTTACTAATTACAGCTGATGGCAACATGTAGCCAAACTTGGTCAGAGTAAAACAAAAAAACAACCCAATTATTAAATGGGACCGGACCTGATTAGTTTTTAGTGTGAGTTCATCAGAAATCACAGGCTAGTAGGCTAAATGTCTCAAGAGAAGGAAATAACACACCATTCCATGGGGATTCCAGGAATGTGTCCAAGACTTGAGCTCCACTTGAGAGAGATTCTACTTTTACTAGTAGTCCTCAAATTATGACCATAACTGAGCCCAAAATTTCTGTTGCTAAGTGAGACATTTGTTAAGTGAGTTTTGCCTCATTTTACGACCTTTCTTGCCACAGTTAAGTGAATCACTGCAGTTAAGACAGTTGTTAACTGAATCTGGCTTGCCCATTGACATTGTTTGTCAGAAGGTCGCATAAGGTGATCACATGACTCCGGGACACTGCAACCGTCATAGACATGAGTCAGTTGCCCAGCATCTGAATTTTGATGACATGTCCATGGGGATGATGCACTGGTCGTAAGTGGTCATAAGTCACTTTTTTCAGTGCCTTTGTAACTTCAGTCACTAAACTATGAACTATTGTAAGTCAAGGTCTACCTGTACTTTATTCACCAATGTTAATCATTATTAGGAGCAACTTTTCCTATTTTAACTGACATTTATTACATTAAGCATACAAGAGAACAATAAGTGAAAAAAATTACATCCCCAACCTAGTGGCCTCATTGGACCACAGTTAATTATGGATCCAACTGGCAAAGGGAACTTATCAGCCGGCTGGTTAGAATAGGAGGCTATCTCTCTCTTCTCAAGTTCTCTCTTTCAGAGGCCCCCAACCTTTTGGACCCCAGGGACCAGTTAGATGGAAAGAGGTTTTTCCGTGGACCAGAGGGGCCGTAATTTTGTGTGCTGCCTGCATCCCGCAGATGGGGCTTTGCTTGTTTGTGCGGACTGGTTGCTGGCATGCCACAGCCCAGTACTGGTCCATGGACTAGAGGTTGGGGACTCCTGCTTTAGATCATTGGTTCTCAGACATTTTAGTCTCAGGACCCCTTTCTATTCTTAAAAGTGACTGAGAACCCCAAACAGCTTTGGTTAATGTAAATTATATCTATTGATATTTACTGTATTGGAAATTAAAGCTGAGACTTTGAAAAATATTTGTTTGACACTGAGGTCCCCAGAGAACACTTGAAGAACTGTTTATTTAGATTGATGGAATGGAATGTTTTAAAATTTGGTTGCCTTTGTGGCCCATACCAAAAGTGCCCCAAAGGTTATTAAATATATTTTATCTATCCTGTCAACTTCTCACTCTGACTAATAAAAATCTTATCTTGCAATAATTTATATTGCTTGAGATAACAAATGAACAGCATATTCTTGGCTTTGTTCTCATTGTTTTTGAGAACAGTTATGGATGTCTTCATTATGCTTAAAGCTCAGTTGATTTTCTGCAGTTCACTTGTAAGTTGTTTGTGGGATATGGCATGTATCCTTAATAAAAACTTGGCTTTAGCTTTTTTGTATTTTTTGAGCATTTTTGTCAGTTTGAAGTAGTTTTAAGATAAACCAAATAATATTAATATCCTTTAAAAATGGTTTTTCACATCGAGAATACATATGGTCATCAATCTATTTCTAGATTATAGTTTAGGTAGGAGAACCAGGTATGTTAAGAACAAATATATGCAGCGTCAGAATGAAAGCATGGGTTGTTGTCTTGAATGCTTTCACTTTTTTAAAATTGTCAGTTTACACGTTGATCTTTAAAAAAATAATAATTCATTTATATGTATTTGTATGTAGTACTTGCTGAGTCTTTGTGGTGCTTTTGATTCTTACAAACCTATGTCATTAATTGCTGTCTTTTTATGAGTTAATATACTTCAGCCTGTTACCAGGGTGGCTATTGGGTGGTGCTTATTATTAGAATTAACTACAATTAGAATTAATAACATTTAAGGAATTCCTCACAAAAAAAATTGCAAACATATAAGTAACAGTGTTTATGATAAATTATTTTTAAATTATACAGATGAGCATTAGGAAAGGTTGAGATGCTTTTTAAAATCTGCTGTGGAAATATTAACTGTAATTTTGGTTAAATATAAGGATCGCATTCTCAAATGTAGTTGTTAGAGGCTGAAGGACTATAGATTAGATTGCAATAAATCTAACACTGCAGTCAGTCACCAATTCCTCCAGCTTAATTATGACACTACTAAATGTGAAAATCTATTCAGTGCTAGGAACACTTTTCACATTACATTCCTGCTAAAGATTGGCTGTTAAGAGCTCATTATTGGTAGTTTTCTAAAGAGCGGTTTATTAAACACTGTTACCTAATAAGCATCTTTGGTGGTGCAAATTGCTGAAAACAGTAATGAGTCTGATTAGACTTCGTTTCAATTACGACAGCTTGTCTACCAGGCCAAAAAAAAAAAAAAGCAACCGGTCTTTTTTTTTTTAATCTGGGTATAAGACATTACATGGTTTAAAAATGGAACCACCTCTTGTGTTTCCTTTCCACAGTTCAGTAATGAATAGAAAGAAGCTGCCCAATTGACATAGAAAACAAAAGGGACAGAGGCATAATTTTGTGGGCTTTAAACCTGCTAAAGCTTTCTGAGACATGATATGATTATACATTATTAGATATACAACACATGCATGTTGATGTACTCTCTGCTTTTTGTTTTAAGAGATAGCTATAATTGAAAGGAGCTTTCTTTCTAAAGTGGCATTTAAAATGTATACATTTGTTAATTAAGCACACTTTGCATCTCAGTTGTTGTTGGTTTTTTTTTAATCCGGCTATTAAGGTTTTCTGATTTGTCAAGGTAAATAGAGCCATTCAACTTTTAAAATCAGCACTCTTGCAAAATTGTTTTAAACTACCCGTGCTGATTGTGTTAGGATGCTTAAGTAAATATTCATTCATTTCTAAGCTTAGCTTGGGTGTAAAAATGTGTTAACTATATTTAATGACTGTCTCTCTATTAAATCATGCCTTGAACATTGTTACGGAAAACTGGGTGGAGAGGCGGGGTGGGGGAGGCGGGGGAGGGAAATGTGGTTAAGTCCTTAAGTGTTTAGCTGTCACTGTTGCTGTTTAGTTGTTGCGCTGGGAAGATTTTAATGAGTCTAGGTGAAGTGATAGAAGTTCTGTTTTAAGGCTGTCTGAGATCTTTGGATGTGTGTGTGTATGTGTGTGTGTGTATATATATGTGTGTGTGTGTGTGTGTATACACACACACACACATACACACACACACTGCTCCTTTGTGGAATGAAAGCTAGTGAAATATGGTACTGTGATTATGGAAACCAGCATTATTAAAGATTAGAGAACTATTGCAAACAATGAGAATTAGTGTTTTGGGATTTGCTGCGATACAAGATAGGAATTATATGAAAGACCCAACTACTAGTTCATCAAATGTATTTCAGGCTATATATGAAAGACCATATAGCTTAAAACAGCAAACATAATAACATACTTTTTGAGGAGGGCTTAAAACAATTTGGACTGGCTGACCCTAGTTAATACTGTTTACCCTTATTGAGAGGGAAATCGCAACCATGATAATATGGAGATAGCCATAAATGAATATTCAGACCATCCTTTAAAAAATATATATCAGTGACTAATTGAGATAAACAAATTACACGATACTACGTAATATGTATATAGTAGCAGAAATCCAGAATCTATTAATATAACTGCAAATAGATAATAAAACTGGATCTATTCAGTTATAGATACACAAACCAGCTGCTAATTTTTTTTTATCTAAAAAATTCAAGAGATTCCTAAACTTACTGAAATGTGCTCCTTAAATTGAATCATTTTACTGTTTCCATTGGCAGAAGTCCAACTTTATGGTAAGCATGTATAATTGTGGATATTATCTTAATTAGTTGATTTGAAAGCAGAAAGGGTGAAAGGAAAAATAAATACAAAGTTTTGGGAAATGATTTTTTTTATCACGAACAGGTAGACTTATTCAATGTCTCCTATCTGCACCCTTTCAAAAAAAAAACCTTGCACATTAACACCGTGTCTGTCACCCATGCTGTTCCTTCCTTCAAGTAAGCCTCCAGTGTTACTGTAAAATGTATGCTGTTTCTGTGAACAGGAGCAATATACCGAACAGTGATGAGAGGGAAGTAGGTAGTACTAGTTTAAATATTTCTGCTCAAGTGTATCCATTTTTAATATTCCAATATAATGGATGAGTTTGGATTTCATAGTAAATAATAGATTATGAAGGCAGTGACATGTGATGTCTGAATGTACTGTATGCATTCATTTGCATATACCCGTAGAAGTTTCAGAAAATTTCAAAAAGGGCTATCTTCCTCCAGAGTTCTTCACTTTTTCGGTTTCATTAACAGTTTACTGGTTTAACAATTGTTTGTCTTGTGTGTTTTATGGGTGGAAAAAATGTATATGAACTGTGATAGCAGTTTCAAAATTCCTTCCTCAAACTATTTTATTTCAAAACCTTTCGTTGGAAGAACAGGCAAAGGAAACACCTCGATGGACTGCGTAGCTGAAAGATATCAGCAAAGAGAATGCCAATTTTACCCTGATGTTCTAGTGCAGACATGTCAAACTGAAGATGTCACGTGACGTCGTGCGACGTATCAGGACAGTTTTGCCATTATCGGCAGCGGGGCTGGGCGCGGCTTCCATGTGACGTGTCCGGCCAGCGGGCCAGCAGTTTGACACCCCTTTTCTAGTGTGTCAATTTGTTTATTCATTTCTTGTCACAATGAGGAGACAATATATTGTAGGAAGAAAAGAAGGCTGGATCTGTAAAAAAAAAAAAACCCAACTAATTCAAGATTCCCCTTGCCCTTTTAGTTGAACAAAAATTAGTGCTATATCAGATTAATTTAGGCAGCATTGTCTTTGGGAGTGCTATGTGATTAACTGTACTTATTATTCTGACAGCTATATTTCATAATCCACCCATTTTTATACAATACTGCAAAAATACATTTCTATTCATGAGGGGGGTGTATTTGTGTGTGTGAACTCTAAAGAGGTGTATTTTGTACAATATGTAGAATAGTGGGAAAGAGATAGTAGCCAGGGAATAAACTGTATGTATGTGTGTATTTAGTCTATTAAAACCATTATGCTCTTAATCCTATACTACATCAGCCGCATGCCGAAGCAGTTTGTCTTCCTTCATACATCACCTTGTATATAAGAAACCACCCTAAACCCAGAAAACCTCATTTCATATGTAGTTTTCTTTTCCCCCACAGCTCTCGGATCAAAGTTATTTTCTTCAGGCTGAACTAAATTATACGCAGGTCCTAGAAGTGAAGGACATTGAATTAATGCACCATGTCACCCAGCCATGGCTATAGAATATTTCTCTGCAAACCTGAAATGCAACAGCTTTGTACAATTGCATTAAAAATTAATGTACGAATGACCAATTATATCGAAATGTGTAAATAACCCAAATGTTTTGCAAAGCCCTTTCCCATTTTGTAGCAACCTTTAAAAAAAAAGAATTTCCCCCCTGGAAGTATTAGATTATAAACTGTACATCCTCTCCTTTCGTTTACTAGTCATGACATACTTTAATCCAAATGAAGTAGGTACATAACCTGATGGCCTAGGTAGGACCATTAGAAGTGGGAAAGTGGAAGGAAAACACATAGGTTTTATTACAGACGTGTGTGGCATATTGGCCGCTAAATCTGTGCAGTGATACCTAAGTGTTACTCAGTGATTGACTACCATTTATTTTAAACTTTCCAGATTGTTCTTTGCCTTCATGTACTTCAAGAGAACACACCAGTACAGAGAGGCCTCTAGAATTAACCCTACTGAACTTATAAAATGTACATTTTGTGTGTGTGTGTGTGTGTGTGTGTGTGTGTGTGTGTGTGTGTGTTCCTGCATGTTGAATCTTCAGGATTAAAAGCAGGCAATTGGTATTCATCTGGTTGTCGCAGTGTTTTATTTTATTTTTTGGAAAAAAAGAGGGGAGCATTCTTGAAGCAGCACAGTGCAGAAAAAAATGAAAACGTTGCTGATTAACCTAGTGTTAATGGCTCCTAGGACTTAAGAAAAAAACATTGCCTTATTCAGCAGTCTGCTACCAGCAGATCTGCTTGTCCGCAAAAGCCCGAGAAGTTTCTGTTTTTCTCTCTCTCCTCATTAAATAGAAGGCTTTGGTGGAATGATAATAAAAGAGAGTAACTTGGCCTCCTAAGAAATAGATGACTTTAGTAATGAGATCACCACATAGAAACTTCCTGCATTCATGAAGAGCATTCACATGTGCACCATCCCTAGCAAGTACTAAAATTGACACTACTTGAAGCTGAACAGATTGTTGGTCTTTATCAACAAAGGCTGCTCTTCTTATAGACAAAAAGCGGAAGGAAAGACAGAGACCACCACTTGAATCTTTATATGGGTAGGCCAAAAACTTTTGGAAAGCTATATAGGTTTTTCTACAAGTCTGTAAACCATAAAATGCAAAGGTTTCTTTTTTTAAAAAAAGTAAATGAAAACCCCCGGAATGATTGGCATTCTATAACCGTTTTGTGGTTCTGTTTCACGATTTGTTAAATAAAACTAGAAAGTAGATTTGAGATTTTTTTTTCCCCCTGATGCACCAATATGACTTCTACTTTTTTTTTTTTTTGCTTGAGTATTGTTCTTTGGCTTCTAGGCAAGAGAAAATGCTCAAGCCTTTTATTTTGTAGAACATAATTCTACAAAAGCAACTAAATATGCAGTGACATAGTTACATATCAGTGGGAAAGCTCTGGAATTCAGTGAAGACTTATATCTGAGTGGACATATACAAAATTGCACTATAAGTGTCTCTGGCACATTACCAAATTTCATCCCTATTTACATAATTGACTAGTAAACACTGACCTTTACCATGGCAGAAGTCAAATGTCATTAATAAGAATTAGTAGTAAAACTCAAGATTAATGAAATAGTTTCTGGAAATGATTGAATTTCAATCTAATTTCCATTTTGGCTGAAAACATAGGCATGTAACAACTATATGGAATACCATAAAACATTTTTCCCATTGTTTCTTATATACTGTGGGCTTTATTTAACGAATATTGAAATAATATTTTGTCCGTAATGCATATGTTATATATTTTAATTACCTTTGGCCTCTTCCAAATCATGGAGAGTTTAAAAAAAACAAAAACAAAACACAACCTTATTTATTTCCACTTGCTGTTAACTTTTTTCATATACATAGTATTAAAAGCAATAATAAGAACTAATATAAATTAAATAGAACAGAGAAAACACAAATGAAAGAAAGAAAAAAACAAAAAGCTAAAAATGCAGTAAAAGGAAGAAAATTGAAAAAGTAGAAAAAAAGAGAAAGATATGAAGAAGTAGCTTCCAATATTCTTCACAGCAGTTTTAACTATAGTTATTTTTTTAACCTCTCCCAAATTTACATAATGATTCTTTTTCTATAATCTATCCTGTCTAATCATCAAAACCATAAATCATATTTATGCAAAAGTCCTTAAGTCACTAATAAATGTAGATATTGTCCTTTCTTTAAACCAGTTTGTCACCTCAGTGAGTTCTATCTGTATTTACCAACCATTCCTCCATGGTGGATATTGCCAAATTATTCCATCTTTGTGCTTATGATAATCTTGCTACAGTAATCATATATCTGTTTATCCATCAATCCGAAAAGGAAAAGTTCTAGCTTCAGTTGATATTAATCTTTAAAATACTTTGCCCCTTAATGTTTTTAATATGTTTGATCAAAATTAAGCTCTTCTGAGCCCTGTTGACTTCAGTGTGATATTACTAAGCATATTTTTTTAATATTTTCCCCAAAATCCACAGGAACAAAAATGAAATAAATATGGCTGGATCGTATCATTTGATACTTTTCCACAAGAAATTAAACCTGTTGGTAAATGGAGTAGGAAATAGTCCCAGTGTTATATGCAGCAAACACTGGTAACAAAACACTGTAAAATTCAGAGTGGAAAAAATCTGGATGGGAACTTGATGTTGAGAACTTGAGGTACCACTAAAGAGAATTCTAATTGAGTTGTCCTCTTGTAATCAACTTCAATCAAAAAAGTTGATTTTATTAAATGATTTTGTCCTTATAATAAATGAAAACAGTAGCATGATTGATGTATTTTCTAATTAGTTGCCTTGTTCCTTTGTTGATATGTTAAACATTCACTTTGATATCAATTTTTGCTAGTATGGGAGTTCAGCAGTTCTTGCTAAATAAGTTAAGACAAAAATGGCTTCATAAATGTTAGAAGCGAAAGCATCCAAATGATCAGAATATTGCTAGGGAGGAAATGGAGGTAATTTGCTGGGACGGTAATTGAGAGTCATGAGCTGTGATTTAAAAAGAATAATTGCATTGTGTAACCATATTAAAATTAGATATCTATAGGTTTAGAAATGTTCCTCTAATAAGTTTCCAGAGGCTTAGTATGTTGTTATGATATTTAAGTTACAATATTTAGTAATGGAGAATGTAAGGTTTTAATATCTCCTCATTATCCATGATTCTCTCTGCAGTCAAGTACTTGTAACAAAACGGAAAGACAAATATTTGGGCTTTTAAACATCTACTTTTGATCCTCCTTTCATTTCTTCTGTGAGCAGAACAGTTGCATCATCATCATCATCACCAACATTGTTGGTCTTGTTGTTAACCATTTAAACATAACATTGTTCTTCCCATATGCTGACATTTCACGTTCATCTTAAGCCGTTATTATGGACCACATATCTGGCCAAAGACCAACCTAAAAGCATAGCTGACTTCTTGTTTCTTTTAGGCCAGTGGCCACAAGGATTTTTGAAAGTAGAAAACGACCCTTAGGATATTATTTGTCCATGTACAAAAGAGCTACTGTAATACTCATGGCCATCCATGAAGCTCCACCTCATTAGAAGGCATTCCTCTCTCTTTCTTCTCTTAGGCCCATTCTTATTACCTGCGGGATGCTTTCTGTTTTTCCAGCTACCTTTTCCTGAATTTGTAGGAATAGTTCTAAATAAAATACTATTCTGTATCTAATCAAAATACTTTTTATCTTAAGAATTATTTGAGATACATTCATGTACATAAAAATAAGGCTACACCTTGATCCTTGGACATCTTCAGCTCAAGCAAGCGAAACACTTAAGAACGCTTGAATTATTTTAAAAAGTCTATTTTGAAAATCAGGAGTAGAAGGGTAGTATGGCAGGTGCCAAAAGAGGTGTGTATTGTCCCAGTAATGCTCAAACGCCATTTGTTATCTACTGTGCTATTCTAGCAGGCAGTATGTGTGTTAACTTTTAACTGTTTGAAATAATAAAATCTAATCCATTATTATTCTTAAATGAAGCTTTCAGAATAGGGGAACCTGTATTTCAAATTTCTGATATACATCTGTGTAGCTATAAAATATATGCAGAAATGGCTTGTGTAAGTCTGTCTTTTTAAAACTGCAGAACTGCAAATCAAAATGGTCCCTATTAAGGATCTGATTCTTAAAGATATTGAGCATCTTCAGCTCAATGAAGCCAAACACTTGAGAGCACTTGACATCTTTGAGCACTGGGATCTCATCCGAGTTGATGGATGTTTCGCCTCTGATGTGGTATCAGGTGTCTGTATTCAATCACTTCAAGCTAATTATTATAGTCCATGTTCTAAATGTTTGGCTCTTAGCACTTGAAAAACTGGGAAAATAGAATTGCCTAATAGAACAAAGGCTGTGCTGTTGCAATAATCAATGCACTATGCTGTTTTAGTACAGTAAATATAAATTTAAGGTTGAGGCTGAGGTTAATTTAAAGCTCTGGATCTAAGGTTGGTAGTTCTAGCTTCATGTGGCCCTTGGTATTTATTCTTTTGTATTTTTTATTATCACACTTCTTTTTTCCTTTTAATCTATGGTAGCAAGGGGGGATATATAAAAAAGTCCCCATTCATGTTTCATGCGGAGTTAATACAAATTAAAATGATTGTGAATTGACTAACTCCCAATTGTATAGGTAATCGAATTATTTTCTGTTTTTTACATTACATAAATCTAATGGTTTGCACTGCTGTCTTTACCTCTCTGTATCCATGGGCTTGATTGACTTCATGGAAAGAAGGTACGGTAATATGGTCAATTGTGGAGTGAAGGTCCCTACTGCATCAAGCGTCTTTGGGGCAATAGTATCCTTGCTGGGTGATTGCATCTATTTGTCTGCTTCTTTTCTATTTAAAAAATAAAATGAAAAAAAAAATCCAAGTAAATAAAGTATGAAGGTAACTTTTATGGAGGAAAAAAAAGTAACTTTACCTCTCAAAAAGAAAGAAGAAAACAGATATCTACAAAGATGTTGGTTTTGCATACGACGGATAAGTGAATAGATGTGAAATTTCTAATTATTGATTTTTGTTTAAGGGCATTACAGGAAATGAGCACTTGTACATATGGTGGGGAGCGAGGGACAAGGCCAGTGGCTTTGGCAAGGAATATGCACGGGCAAAGCTACCATCAGCCCGCTTCTAATGGATAATCATGCATGTCTCACTTACAGCTTTAGCTCTTTGCCCTTTAATTCAGTAGACCAGCCCTATTTAGCAAAGCTCTTATTTGCAGCCTAAAATGAACAGAACGTTATGTTGACTTCTTTGGCGGTACAGTGGCAAGGACATAAAATTAACACAGATGGGGAGACAATTGTTTCTTTTTGCCTCGATTCATATGAACTAATGTTCGTGAGAAGAAGAAAAAAGAAGTATGCCTTCAGCATGAAAGGGTTCAAGATTTTTCAACTCTTTTCTGGGCTTTTGTATGCTTCCTCCATTTTCTTCTTTCTACAAGAAAACAAGTCTTTTTGTTTTGTTTTCTTTTGCTACTGGAGTGGCCAATCTTAATATATTTGGCTTAATTGTTAATCTGAAAAGTAATTAATCCCTTTGATCGCATGAGTTGGAATAAAAGCACCGAGAAATAGCGTAGATGGTTAGAGAAGTAACTCAACAATTATACTAATTTCTACTAACCTTTCAAAACAAAAGAAAACAAAAACTTTCTTCTTCTTCTTCTTCTTCTTCTTCTTCTTCTTCTTCTTCTTCTTCTTCTTCTTCTTCTTCTTCTTCTTCTTCTTCTTCTTCTTCTTCTTCTCCTTCTCCTTCTCCTTCTCCTTCTTCTTCCCCTCCCCCTCTCCCTTCCTCCCTCCCCCTCTCTCTCAGTTTGGATTATTTTCGTGTTAGATACTGTCCATCTGCATTTACCTAACAGAAGCCCAGGTGTGCTATAATTTTAAAACTTATCTTCTTTAACCTTGACAAGTTTTAGAGGTAATTTAAAGCAGTGGACAGGAAACATTTATAAAGTTTCTGGCATATCTCTGCATATGGTATTCGTGCAAATTCCGTAAAATATTCTGAAATGACATTTTTTTTCCTTTTAAATTATAGATAATGAAATGGTGAAAAAAAAACCAAAAGGAAAGAAACCCTGATTTGAAGCAATTCTGATTATTTTAATTTGCACAACAACAAAAATATAAAAATGGACCCTCATTTGTACAAGAAAGCTTTTTGTAGAACCATTTACATATGCTAATGATATCATCTGTAAAGGAATTTAGAACTCTGTGTTCAAAACTGAACTCTTGCATGTCTTTATTCTTGGAGAGGGTATTTCCCAATTTTATGTCTTTAGTATCATTTTTTTGTTTTTATCTTTTATCACAAATAGAGGTATACTAATAAAACTACCCATGTCAGATGTCAAATATTAATTTACTTATACAAATTTAGTTGCACTGATCTCTGTTTCAGTACAAATTACTTGAGAGCAGAGCAGTTACAATTACCACTTATTTTAAAATAATTATGGAGCTTGCCAATTTTTTCAGACCATGACAGCTTTATCCCACAATATTCTTTCTTTTTAATCTTTGATCTGCCAGCCTTGGTGCAGCTGCATATGCTGGAATAAAACCACTTAAAATAGATAATGATTTTGTAATTAAACATTAACTTTCAAATACAACTAATTAGTACAACTAGTAGAGCAAAAGTTTACGCTTTAGTTTAGGAGAACAGGCCCTCTCCCTTAAATTCATATTATAAATTCTGAAATGCTGCTTTTTACAACCTTTGTTAAATGCACTGGTACTTAGCGTGCGTCAATAAATAAACTTTCAATTACTGTATTGTGCGGAGAGCAGATCCACAGCTCGGATAGCAATCTGAAACCAATGGGCTAACTAGTAATTATGCCAACTAAATAATTTTGATGCATGTGAACCTTTACACTAGAAAATTAATACCTGACTTGTTTTCCAGGATCAGGTTTAAGAAAATAGATAATTTATAATACATATTTTAGCATTATAATTTGTGTGTTTGTGTAAGTGTGTGTGAAACAGAGAAAGACAGACTGTTTTACACCAAGTTAGCCATTAACTTAATGTTTGCTTGCCACTTTTCCTCCACTTATTTATATCCAATAATCTTCGTTCATTTTGTATTTCCCAATGTGTAAAAGAATATCAGATACAATCAAGCTCTATTAACACAACTAAAATTGTTGCCACAGGCAGCTATGAAGTGAGGGTAATCCCAGAAAGTGCTTCTAATTCTTACCCTATTAAAATATTTTAAAAAAATCCTATTGAATTACCCTACTCTTTATGCAGGGAATACAGCCGTAAAAGACGGGGAGTTTAACATGTCGTTCACACAGCCTAAGACAGAAGAAGGCAGAGTATCGTCTGCCCTATATAACAGGAAACAGAGTGATCAGAGACTGCAGGCTGAAAATAGCGCCATTTATATGGTGGCACAAAGAGCACAACAGACTGGGTCTTGTCAGTCGTGCAAGAATACAAGATAGCTATAGAAAGCATGCATCTGTACACACAAACACCCAGCTTATGTATGCTCATAGTTTTTCTGTTAGAAGAGATTTCAGAGATCCCCAAGTTTTTTTGCCCTGGTGGGCACACTTGAAAATTTGAAAGTATACTGCTCAAAAAAATAAAGGGAACACAAGATAAGACATCCTACTATTAAATACAGTACATTGTGTTGTTGAAGTGTTCCCTTTATTTTTTTTTTGAGCAGTATATATTACAAGTGTCACTACAAATGGCTGCTATGGGCCTTGCCTATACACAGAACAGACCTTAGGGGGAATGTGGCTAGTGACAATACATTGGCATATCAGAATGTTGGCCATCCTCCCTTTCTTTACTTAATGTGGTCTTGTTTTGGATAGGCAGGCGCAAAGCACAACTTCAGCCACCTGTCAGATTTATAAGGGGCATCCTAAGAGGCATTCTTCAAAATAAAGTATTTTTACATAATGTTTTAATGTAAAAAAAAAACCAAGTAGGGAATAGGTGGCAGATAAGCACCAGGATAAGTGTCCACAAACACAGGGACACGCCTTACAGATGCTACATTAACCCACGCTTGTTATCTAGGGACTGATCTGTGAATTCAGATTTCACATGAAATACAGTATATAGGAATACCTGTGTTATACATTACTCCAAGGTGATGAATGTGGAACAGTTTGAAAATTTTAAAGCTAAATATCTGTAATATTTTTCAGTCTGTCTCCATAATTTTTCTCTGCATTCAGATCTTTACTGCATTGCAAGAAACCATTAAATGTTTCATGACGGCTGTATATTTCTTAGCTCCTGTATGGCTTTTTAAAAAAAAAATGAGCTGCGGAATAACAAAACGTTTGATAAAAAAGCATTTGACCTCTTTCACATTTCCTGAATATTTGCAGATCTTTACCACTGAATATAACCAAAGCTTTCTGTAGGTCCAACTGGTAGAGAATAACTAAACAAAGAGCTTGCGGATTGTTTCACTTATTACACAAAAAAATTAATTTGCAGTATACCAATGTGAAAAAGTAATAATGCTCCAAATTCAAGGAATTTATAAATCTGAATCAATTCCACAAAATGTGAGATTCTTTTAAATCCCTCTCAATTCGGAAAAAATTATAAAAACAATTCTACAGTTGTGAGGCTCCACCAATTCAAAGATGGAGAAGATAACAAAGAACTTTCCCAAAAGTTATTGTCCTGACAAAATCACTCCAACTGCATAGGATTAAAATAATCTAGAAAATATTAGAAGCCCCAGAATAATAGTGTTCTGAATCACTTTTGCTTTAGCTTAAGTCAATGTTCAAGACTCAACCACGGAAAAATGATGGATAAAAATGGGATTCAAGGAAAATTAAAAAGGCAGAAGATATAGGAGATGGCCAGGCTGAGCCCGAGGGGGAGGTGTCAAACGTGTCATAAGTCAGGAGCCCCTTCGTGCCTTCAAGAGATCTAAGTCCAGCCTACCTTGAATTCCTTAAAAAGTAAATGTAAAGTTTCCCCCGCACATACGTGCTAGTCGTTTCCGACTCTAGGGGCCGGTGCTCATCTCCGTTTCAAAGCCGAAGAGCCAGCGCTTGTCCAAGGAGGTCTCCGTGGTCATGTGGCCGGCATGACTAGACGCCAAAGGCGCACGGAACGCTGTTACCTTCCCACCGGAGTGGTCCCTATTTTTCTACTTGCATTTTTACGTGCTTTCGAACTGCTAGGTTGGCAGAAGCTGGGACGAGTAACAGGCGCTCACTCTGCTACGCGGCACTCGGGATTCGACCCGCCAAACTGCCGACCTTCCGATCGACAAGCTCAGCGTCCTAACCCACTGAGCCACCGCATCCCTTAGGCTTAGATTAATGTCAGGCACCCAGGAAATCAGGAGATTCAGGCAGTTCAAATGAGTATGAAGATTTATTGCAAGCTCTCTACGAGCATTTTGCCAAGTGACTGTTAAGGGAAATTCCTTCTATTCTAAGAATAGAAAGGAATTCAAGGTGGGCTGTACCTAGATCTCTTGCAGGTGCGAAGGGACTACTGACTTATGACGTGTATGACCCCTCCCTCGGGCTCAGCCTCGTCATCGCCTACAGTAACCATTGTTCATTAAAATATCATTGCTCATCTCAAGTTTGCTCCAAAGCTCCTAGGTGACTCTTCAGACCGATGACGCAAGAGTGGTACTTTGTGGTCTAGATGGGTATCATTGTGTTTCATGGAAAGCAGTCAGTCAGAATGTTATGCCAGCTTTCAAGTAGTTCCATGATTTGGACGCACTCTGCTGATTTAGGGCCCGGATGATGTACAACATGACAGAACCACGAATCCTACTTTCTACTAGGAAATTCTACAGGAAAATGTCAAGCTACAACCTACCCATCAGCTGAAGCGCAGATCATGTAGCAAGACAATGATCCCAGATGTAGAGGCCAATCTAAGGAGAATGCACGATGAACAAATTCAGGATGTTGGAATGGTCAGGGGAGAGTCAGATCCAAATCCCTGAGGGAAAACCTGAAACAAGCAGTTCCTGCTGGAAAACCTTCAAGTATTACTGAGTTAGTCATGGAGCAGTGAAGCAAAACTTACACAAGTTGTGAGAGACTAGTAACAGTTACAGGATTATTTGCAGAGAAGTTTTTTTAAAAAAGGCATAGCCTGTTGGCTGAATCAAAGTGGGGAATTACTGTACTTTTTCAAACTGGCACATCATATGCAGGATGACTTTGTTTCTGAAATAAATGGAAAAGGTACCAAAGTTTGGTCACTTAGATTCCTTTTATAAAATAGTAGGTAGGACCTATGTGAAAACTCAAATATGGGGAAAATAATTTTTCAGAGAAATTTTACATTCCGGTGGTTTATAGAGCAAGGTTGCAGCTGAATAGATTTCTTTCCAAATTTTGTATATGATGCTTATTTTTTATCAATGAAGAGAAGCTTTATTCTAGAAGCTTGAATTTTCTGCCTTTTGTGTTTTATAATTTCTGAAAACTTAAAACTCCAAAGATGTAAGCATGAAAGAAGGATTTTTGTTAAAAAGAACTATGAGGTTAAGGCATTCATGTCTCTTTTCTATTTTTTCCCCTATTTAATAAATACCCTGCTTGGGATTTTTTTTTCTTGCTCTTTCCAACTTAATGTGAAATATTGTGAAGAAACTGCCAACAATTTCTTAATGAAATTAGAGGCTTCTATAAATTATGTTTAATTAAAAGTTTTGAAAATATAGCTTTCACGAACCCGATAAACATATTGCATTGAGTCCCATCTTTTTTAACTAAGCTGAGGATTCAGGATTCATAATCTCATACAGTGTAAAACTTTCAGTACTGGATCTAAGTTATGTTATTAAATTCTTGGACTAAGTGAGAAAGGATACCTGTGTGAATCTTGTCAACAGCCTCCAGTTTAAATAATCCAAATTCATATCCGCACTATTGCAATACAATATATTTACAAATTAATCCCGTTGCTCTATTAATTATTTGTGTAATTACTGCAATTCTTCCCACCTTGTTTTCAGTATTTCTTAATCATTAAGCCGGAAGCCTGACAGCAGTGCCAGCCCTGGCATGATTCTTTTTGACTAAAACCTTGTAAATTAACACAATTAGCACAGCATCGTGCTGCTAATTAACTTCCTGTGTCTGGTACAGTGGATGTGCAAACAAGGAATAGGGATTCAGCAGGGAATAAACATGCCACTCTGTTGCCAAACTGTATGTTGTGTTCGGTCTAGCTCAGCAGGGCTAAGACAGTCACGCCAAGATGCTGGATTCAGGCAAAGAAGAGCTAAATGAAGAAGCGCAAAATAGGAAGAGTACAGGCAGTTAAGTAAAAGATAGTAGTAATTTATCAGAGAAACTCTGTCATCCATGTTTGATGTATCCTGAGCCTTTTTATCTGAGCATCTGCTCCAAATAATAGCAGATAGGGGGGAAGGAAGGGAAGGAAAAAAGGAAAGGAAAGGAAGGAATGTTGTTTTAGTGTTGCCTACTAGGCAGAACACAAGGGACGCGGTGGTTCAGTGGGTTAGTACACTGAGCTTGTTGATCAGATGGTCGGCAGTTTCTCGGGTCGAATCCCGAGTGCCGCATAACAGATTGAGCGCCTGTTACTTATCCCAGCTTCTGCCAACCTAGCAGTTTGAAAGCACGTAAAAATGCAAGTAGAAAAATAGAGACCACTACGGTGGGAAGGTAACAGCGTTCCGTGTGCCTTTGGCATCTAGTCATGCCGGCCACATGACCACGGAGACGTCCTCGGACAAGCGCTGGCTCTTCGGCTTTGAAACGGAGATGAGCACCGGCCCCTAGAGTTGGAAACGACTAGCACGCATGTGCGGGGGGAACCTTTACCTTTACCTTTACTAGGCAGAACAAGTCTAAGGTGATATGATAAGATGAGATGATAAGGTAAGATAAACTTTACTGCCACTTTTTCTGTGAAATGGCACACATTAAATGAAATTCTGATGCCTGCTCTCAAAAGAATATGGAGAGAGAGAGAGAGAGAGAGAGAGAGAGAGAGAGAGAGAGAGAGAGAGAGAGAGAGAGAGAGAGAGAGAGAGAGAGAGGGGATATAAAGTATTCTAAAGGATTTTTTTTTCTGATGAACTCCACCTGACATGTCTGGTACAGGACTAAACTAAATCTAAATTAAGATAATTTCCTCTCTGTTTTGGCAAGCTCATTTTGCCAGAGCAGTGTTGATTCTCTTCTGGTAGCCAGCATTTGTTCCATTGCCCCCCCCGCCCCCTTTCAAACTGCTAGTAACTGACTTACATCTACTTCTCTTTTCTCCCCCCCCCCCCATTCCCTGTTGGTTTGGGGGGAATTGGAAGGGAATGGGAGGAGAAAGAAGATAGACAAGTGTTGCTGGGCTTTGCTCTTTCTACGCCCCCCCCCCCCCGCCTGCTTCCTTCCAGAGCCTCAACGACAGAACTCTTGACGCAGAGAGAAGCCCGTTGTAATTCATACCAAGTTGTAGGGTTTGTGTGATGAAAGCAATGGAGCGCTGCCTGGGAGATTGCTTTGCTGCACTCCAGGAAGCAGATTTGAAACTATCGTGGACCGCTGTAGATGAGAGTTGGATTATGGAGTGACCTGCTATGTCTGTGTCATATGGTTCTGCACAGGGTGCATTACACTGTGCTAACTAGGTGTTCAGTACCAAATAAGAAAGGTATCCTAGATGCGATTTGTCAGCTGTAGCTCACGGAAGGTGGTTGTTGTTTTTTCCCCTCCTCTATCAAAATTTAAAAATGCAATGAGGGAAGGTGGTACGTTTTAGATGTCGAAGAGCAGATGATCTAATAGCAGGTCCACGCTTGGGATACGAAGAAAGTCCATGCGTGACCCTTTAAAACAAATCCGGCTGGATAAAATCATTTCTTTGACTCTCTCTCCCCCCTTCCAAGTTGGCAAAATGCATTAGAAGGATAGCTATATCCTTTCTCCCCCACCCCACCCCCCCAAAGAAAAATGAGTCACCGGCAGTACTTTTATTCTTTTACAGATCATTTGCATGTCATCTGTTGATTTCAACTTTGCAATTCTGCATATAAATGGAGAACTCAAGTTTAATACGTGTGTCTTTTTTTAAGAAAAAAATCTAATGGCTAATTTTGCTTTTCCTCCCTCCCCAACCCTTAGGCTTGAAGATGCAGTGGACGCCAGAACATGCCCAGTGGCCAGAGCAGCACTTTGACATCACTTCAACCACCCGCTCTCCTGCCCACAAGGTAGAAGCTTATCGTGGACATCTTCAGCGCACCTACCAGTATGCCTGGGCTAACGATGACATCTCTGCTCTGACGGCCTCAAATCTGCTAAAGAAATATGCAGAAAAGTATTCCGGCCTTTTGGAAGGGCCAGCCGAACGTCCCATCCTGGGTAACTATGTGGAGCCTCCATCAGGGCTGGTGAATGGTCGCAAAAGCGAAAGTGAGCCCTGGCAGCCTTCTTTGAACTCTGAGAGTGTCTATCCTATGAACTGTGTCCCAGATGTTATTGCCGCCAGCAAAGCTGGAGTAAGTACTGCCCTCCCTCCGGCAGATGTCTCTGCCAGTATAGGGAGCTCACCTGGGGTGGCAAGTAACCTGACAGAACCTAGTTACTCAAGTAGTACATGTGGAAGTCATTCAGTCCCTAGTCTGCATTCAGGGCTCCCATCTCAGGAATACGCTGCAGGATATAATGGATCGTACCTGCATACAAGTTACAGTGGCCAGCCAGCACCTGCACTTCCTTCACCTCATCCCTCTCCTTTGCATAGCTCTGGGCTTTTACAGCCACCCCCTCCGCCACCGCCACCACCAGCCCTAGTGCCAGGCTACAATGGGACATCTAACCTTTCCGGTTATAGCTACCCGCCAGCAAGTTATCCCCCTCAGAGTGCTGTTGGGCCTGGCTATAGCCCTGGTGGAGCACCACCTCCTTCAGCCTATCTGCCTTCAGGTATCCCTGCCCCGACTCCTCTCCCGCCCACCACAGTACCTGGGTACACCTACCAGAGTCATGGGTTAACGCCCATTGCGCCGTCGGCCCTGACCAACAGCTCAGCAACTTCTCTCAAGAGAAAAGCTTTCTATATGGCAGGGCAAGGAGAAATGGACTCCAGCTATGGAAATTACAACTACGGCCAACAGAGATCTACACAAAGCCCCATGTACAGGATGCCTGACAACAGCATTTCCAATGCCAGCAGAGGGAATGGCTTTGACCGAAGCTCTGAATCCTCCTCCTTGGGCTTTAAGCCAACCAAACAAATCATGGCTTCTGAGCAGCAAAGGAAATTTAACCAGTCCGGTCGGGCTCTGACGCCCCCTTCCTATAGTTCTGCTAAGAATTCCCTTGGCTCCAGAGCAAGTGAGCCCTTTGGGAAGTACAGCTCTCCCGTCATGAACGAACACAGCGAAGAACATAGGCAGCTTCTTCCTCATCCAATGCAAGGCCCAGGACTTCGTGCAGCTACCTCATCCAACCACTCTATGGACGAGCAACTGAAGAACACTGATGCGCACCTCATGGACCTTGTGACCAATGAGATTATCAACCAAGGGCCACCGGTGGACTGGAATGACATTGCTGGACTAGATTTGGTGAAGGCTGTCATTAAAGAGGAGGTTTTATGGCCAGTCTTGAGGTCAGATGCATTTAATGGGCTGACTGCTCTACCTCGGAGCATCCTCTTATTTGGACCTCGGGGCACAGGCAAAACATTACTGGGGAGATGTATAGCTACCCAACTGGGTGCCACATTTTTCAAACTCACAGGTTCTGTTCTTGCCACAAAATGGTTAGGAGAAGGAGAAAAAATTGTTCACTCTTCCTTCCTGGTGGCAAGGTGTCGACAGCCCTCGGTGATTTTTGTTAGTGACATTGATATGCTCCTTTCATCCCAAGTGAGTGAAGAGCACAGTCCAGTCTGTCGGATGAGAACCGAGTTCCTTATGCAGCTGGACACCGTGCTCACTTCTGCTGAGGACCAAATAGTAGTCATCTGTGCCACCAGTAAACCGGAAGAAATAGATGAATCTCTTCGAAGGTACTTCATGAAACGACTTTTAATCCCACTTCCTGACAGCACAGCCAGGCACCAGATAATAGTACAGCTGCTTTCACAGCACAATTACTGCCTCAGCGATAAGGAGGTTGCACTGCTAGTCCAGCGTACGGAAGGCTTTTCTGGACTCGACGTGGCTCATTTGTGTCAGGAAGCCATAGTGGGCCCTCTCCATGCCATGCCAGCCACAGACCTTTCAGCCCTTATGCCCAGTCAGTTGAGGCCTGTCACGTACCAAGACTTCGACAAGGCTTTTTGCAAAATACAGCCTAGCATCTCTCCAAAGGAGCTCGATACATATGTTGAATGGAACAAAATGTTTGGTTGCAGTCAGTGACAAGTCGTCTCTCGCTTTTTTTAAAAAAAGAAAGAAAAGTGAAACAAAAAAAAACCCACGCACACACACACACACACACACACAAAATGTAATGAATGTTGGTGCGCGCACACACACACGTACACACACAAACCTGTTATATAGGGCACGGAACCCCTTTTTCAGTCGTGTTGAAATTGTGGGAGGGTAGTGGGGGCGGGGTGGGGAGATAATCATGTTGCATCTAAACAGCCAGGTTTAGGCTTGAAGGAATAGTGCATCTGAGGAGAGCTATTGATCTGCGAAGCCACAGATGAGAGGTGGAGTCTGTTGATGCCCCGTTCAGACTAGACATCACACTCTCACCATGGAGGGGTTGATTTTTTTTTTTTTAGAAGGACATGAACCCTGTGTGTTGATTCATTCGGCTGTTTTTTTGGGTTTAGTTGCTGTCAAGTGCCTAACGTGGTACTTTTATTTTTCCCCCCCCTTTTTTTGCCTCACAATTACATTGGTGGCATGTGCTAATATAAAGAGCTTTAACTTCAAAATGTTATGGGACTAAAGACATGAACAGTTGTGTTGTGACAGAGAACCAGGTGTGACTTTGGTTTACTTCTGCTTTTTTTTTTTTTTTTTGTCTTCTTCCCCTCTTTTGGCTAGTCTAAAAGCAACAGTATTCCTCAATCCTGTTCTGTTCTGCAGTATTAAACTAAGAACAGGTAAAACAGGGTAATGGTAATCTGGACTTTAATTTCTGCGGTTTTGTTTATTGTTCTGTCTGCAAAAAAAGAAAAAAAAAGAAAAAAAACTCAGGAAAGTGATTGTGATTTGTACAGTACCTCAAAGGAATGTGTTGAAAGCACTATGTACTGCTGAGATTTAATAGGCTAGGCTTCAAGGTTACTTTATCTTAAATATGTATGTTTACCTCAGTGGTTGGGAAAAAAAATGACAAGGAGAAATATTTTGAATGTATTAAGGAGCAAGCTGAAGCGTGCTTAAAAAAAAGATAATCTTTAAAACTTTGAAAATACAGCAGAAGTATCCCAGTGTTTAAGAAACGTTTCTTTCTTTCTTTTTAACCAATACTGGGGATCAAATTGGAGCAAGGCAATTTTCATGGCAGTCATGTGTGAAAGTCCTTAGTCCTAGACAAATTTTGTGACAAGTCAGTAGAGAGCACACAGACAATAAAAAAAGTCCCTCTGTTGAATTGTCGAGTCATCTGGGATAGTCAGAGACAAGATCTGATTAGGACTCTGAGAGGCAAATTACCTTAGACCACAAGATACAACTTTTTTTAATCTCAGCTAAGGTAGCATCTTGATTCTCCCAATGCATCATTAGCACAGAATACTTGTAGGCCACAGAGAGCTTAGGCCAGTGGTGGGATCCAGCCAGTTCGCACCAGTTTGGCAGAACCGGTAGCTAATTTTTTTGTTGCCCAGGCCCAGAATGGACTTCCGGAAGCGGCATCCACACAGAGAACCACTTGTTCACGTATTTGAATCCCACCACTGGCTTAGGGGCTGCAGAGCTGTTAACAGCAATGCAGCAAAGAGCGACCAAACAAGACAAACAAAAAAAGCAAGGAAAAATATTGAACCCTCAAATGGCACCTCTCTTCCTCTCTTTGCTTTGCATTTTCACCATCAAATGAAAAGTTATCCCTTTGTTTTTATGTGTGCTGTGGCCTCTTCTGTTTCCTTGATGGCTTTGTTTGTTTTATTTTTAATGTGATCATTCCACAGTCATTAGAAATTTGCCCGGCTGGAAAATGCCCGTCATTTTATTTCTACCTCAGATTTTGTTTTATTTGTCTTAGGGAGGCACGTAAAGAATAGGACGAGCCCAGATTACCGCTAGCAGGCAGAGCTGTGGAAGGCCCTATTGACGCATAATCCTAAACAGGGTTCTTTGAAAAGAACCAGCTTTGTGTTTGGTGAGGTTTTCTCCCAAGTAAGTGTCTGAAGAATTGCAGTCAAAAATAGGGGATCGGGAAGGAAATCCTTCTCTGCCTCTTCTCCCTGTGGCCACCTATGGCAAATGGTGAGTGTTTTTGCCTCAGGAAAGAGAAGCTAGATAGGATATTGGCATTTTATTCTGTTTGTGCCCCTGCTCCACATTGTCTCCCTTTTTTTATTCTTTAATGCTTTTATGAGCAATTCCTTTCATGACAGCTGACTGATGCTGTAATGTCGCTGAACAGTAGAGCAATTCAAACCTTCCTCAGCCACACGAGCAGAGAACAGCCTCTTCTCTCCCCATCCCTCCCTTTCTCTTTCCCCTCTCTGTTTTTTTTAATCTTTTTCATCTTTTGTTTACTTTAAAGAAATGGCAGCAGAACAATTACAAATTTATTGGCATTTAACGTTACTCTTAAATAAGGTACCTTCAAATCCGTGAAATGAATGCACTGAAGAGCTCTAATGAGAAAAAGACCAATTAGTCACCTACGTAGTTTGTCTTTAAAGCTACTGCCCAATTATTACACTTGGTGTTTCCTCTGCTAAAATGTTAATTTTCATTGCTAAAAATTGAGCAAATAAACCAAAATGCACATCCTAAAAGTCCTTCTGTTCATTCTAAACTTATGGGTTGCTTCTAAAAGGCAGAGGAGTACATTAAAAAGTAAAACAGGGCCTTTCACTAAGGATATAGTAAAATAAGTCTTAATAAATGCTTTGCGTTTTCAGTTAGCAAAGGTCTTTCTTTCTCCGTTTTTCATTCCCATCTATTTCTTCCATTATATCTTTTCCATTTGGGAAGAGGCACAATCTCCTTCCCCAGATTCATATTGATCTTGCAGATGGCTTTCTGATGCATATTGCTGACCAATCTTCTGACTTTTAGATATCACATTATGCTATTGTACTGCCGTCTATTTGAAAGGTTCAAACATGTTTTGAAAAACTAAATTTACAATTGTATCACCTCTGTCTATACATCCTTTAAAACCAACGTTATCTAATTTTAAGGTGGCACCAAATACATTCAGTTCACGTATATAGCTACAGTATAATCCCAGGAACACTTCAGTTAGCTTTGGAATCGGCAGGTGCTCAGTTTACCTCACATTTTACTCTGCATATTTGGGGAAAACAAATTACAGTATTCTTCCAGTGAGCTTCATAAATAAAAGACTTAACTGTGAGGTTAAGAAACTTGAAAGAGTTTGTCCTCTCCCAAATCCTTTGAATCTTATATTGCGGATTCATGGCTGAAAATATCAGGACATTTTCTCCCAAATGGTAATTAGCTGCAACTAGTGAGGGGTAATATTTTACCTGATACAAAAATAATACTTTTGTTTACTGTACTGCACTTGTACAAAATTGAGGCAAGCTATAATCCACTCTCCGCTCTCTGCCAATGGAGATTCCTTGGTAAATAGAATCACTCAGACTTTGCCTGGTTCACTCAGAACCATTTAGTTCAACCCTGAGTTACGAATATTATCCTTTTTTGGCCATTGCTTTTTTTTTGCACTTTTTAGACAAATTAGGCCATTTGTTCCTTCTGCTGCTACATTTAGGCCTGCATAGAATTGCGACCATATACATTTCATTGCAATCAAAACTCCTTCTAAGAATTTCCTTTCCGGGCTATTTGGGTGTTCCACAAATGAGAAGACTAGCTTTTGATAGGGAGTTTGATATGGCCAAATCGTACTAGCATTCTGAAGAGGTAAAATGGTTCAGCTGTGTTTTTCATTTGATTGGGACTCAGGATTCTGCCTGAGTAGAGCATAAAACAATGAGGTTTTTATGGCCAGATTCCACACGAGGCAGATCTTCTACACCAGGGGTCTTCAAACTTGGCCCTTTTATGAGTTGTGGACTTCAACTCCCAGCATTGGCTGAGGAATTCTGGGAGTTGAAGTCCACAACTCATAAAAGGGCCAAGTTTGAAGACCCCTCTTCTATACTTTGAATAAAAGGAAGAGCATTAATCGTTAATATCTTTTCCACCATTACATCTTTATGATGGCCAAACTTCCATTGACTTAATTCTCCCTTCACTTCAGGACATATAGCTTGGCTTCATCGTTTGTTGGAAAATTCTAGGAATAATTGGAGATAAACATATATCAGATGCTTCCCTTTCTACTTGAGACAATTTTTCATTAGGTGAGACTTCATTGTGTGTGTGTCTCTCTCTCTCCTCCCCCCCCCTCAGTTTTTTTCTCTGGTGACGAGAATAATTATAATAACAAAAAGCAGGGGACTGGTTTCTGCCAACCAAATTATCACTGCCAACTGAAATCCTGGCACAATGACTTTTTAATATATATTTATAAATAAATCTTCACTTCTAGCATCCTTCCCTCCAAAAAATTTAGGCCATTAAGGATAGTAGTGAAAAGTTTGCTGACTGAGCTGATCAATGGAATGTGAAGGCAGTTTGGGGCTATTTACTTTTTTTTTAACAAAATATTTCTGTATTAGTCAATTTGTATTCTATTCAAATGTAGATAGATGGGCAAAATGGTTTTCCTTGTGCATTTCAAACCCATCAAGGAGAAAATAAAACCTCCCAGTAAAACACATAGGCAAAGCACCATCTGGGAAAGCTAGCTCATCTGTCCAGGGGCTATGCTCTGCAAAATAGTACAAGGTCATTTTATATGGGTTAGCATAATACTTTGCTAGGCAATTTTCAAAAGGAGATAATCTAGTGTAAAAACCCCAATTAATTCCAACAGATGTTGGTGGATGGTAATGTGTTTACATGTCAAAAGCTGCAAATAAAGGTTTCTGCTGCCTGAAAACGTGTGCAACTTTGAGTAGAGGAACAGTTATAAGTTCCATAATATGTTTCACTCTAATCTACAAATATAGATAATCTTTTAGAAAGTGAAATCTCAGAAATACAGTACACATACACAGGCACCCTAGAATTGAGTAAATTTTGCAGAAACTAATCTGTTTGTTTTGGTGCAGCTGTCCCCGTATACCTAACCTCCTCTCATGGTTTAGACTTTCTTCCTTAGACAGGCCATGTGCACAAGTTACATTGATGTGATTGCCTAAGAGTCTCCTGTCTGTGGAGATTCTCAGTCATCCGGGTGGGTCATGGTTGTCCCAAACGTGCTTTTTCCAAAAGGCATCTGGACTGTCTTTCTTTTTCCTGGAAGAGGTTTTGCTTCTTATCCAAGAAGCTTCATCAGTTCTGGCAGGATAATTGGGGGGGGGGGGATGGAAGGATTGTTTCCTTCCTCTCCTCTCACCATCCTGCCAGAATTGATGAAGCTTCTTGGATGAGAAGCAAAATGTCTTCCAGGAAAAACAAAGTCCAGTTCTTGTGCATAATCTCCCATTCATTTCACCAGAAATTCCAAGGATATAACTGGGGATAGCCAACCATAAAGATCAACATGTGGCCTCCCACAGCCTTAACACCCTTCCATCTTGTTATGCATGCGTGTGTTTATATAATCTTTATATGGACATACACACATAATACGAGGCCGCTTTTGTTCTCTCATTCAAGGAAAGGATGAAAAGCTTTCTTTTCCTTAATCATTTGCAGATTTATACTCAAAGCACATTGGTAAACATGGAGCTAGTAATATTTCTAGACCCAGAGAAGCTGCTGCCCTGGGGAACTAGTCAGTCCATGAGCTGACCCTTCCCCTTTGCAAAGATCTTTTGGTTGACATTCGATTTTGAACCTGCCAGATATGTGGTTTTTTTTGTGAACCAGGGATACTGCATCTTTAATGAACAAGCTTCTATACTTTCCCCTATTTTTAAAGGCAACACAAGAAGTGTAGCGCTAGGCACCGCCGTTGTCAAAGACAATTAGACTGAAAGCAGAAAAATTTCACCTCCCTGTCTAAGTGATACATAAAATGTCGGCAGTGTGGGTCAGTCAGCCTTGCAACCGAATTTTGTAAGAGTATGTGGCTCAGTCCTATAGAATGTTAAATATTTATAAAACGGTTCTCTTCTCCACGAAGGTTGGGACTGCAGTCATTCCTTCTTGTTGTTTCATGATACACAAAGAGGAGGAGATACTTCCCAACCAAAACTTTGCTTGTATACATTTTTTCCTCACCCCAAATGGTTCTTGTGGTTTACATGCAGTCCCAAGTAGTTTTGTTTGTCTCCATAGATTCCCACCACCACATTGGGTGTGTGTTCAGACATTGTTCTTTGAAACCATTTCTACCTCATTACTACATATTGTACATGTAGTATTTATTTGTTGTCTTTTTTTGAATGTCATGCATTTTGTAAGAAAGACGTGTCCTTGAACTTGAACAGTCTACCTCAGAAAGACTGTCACTACACTGAATAGTATTAACCCACCAGGACAATAAGATGCATTAGCAAAGTATGGCAGGGCAGATAATACATGGGGACTTGGCATATTGATGGACTTTTAATTGTACTCTTGTAACACAAGATTGCTTAAGGGAACTTAAAGGAAATCATGCACTGTGCAAATCTTGATCAGTGTCCCACTTTGGGGCTTGCTCTAGGAACATCCCACTTTAATAGGATGAACCCTGATTGGGGAGAAAGAAAACACAATAAGATGCAAGATTTTTGTTTTATTTTTATTTTTTGCATTGGCAATCTGGCTACAATCTATTACTGTTAACTGACATGCGGTCCAACTTGGCTCTTAAACTCCAAACAAATGATAGTACTTAAGGATTATTTTTTATCTTCAGTGGTGTAAAAAGAAATGTGTCACACACTGTTAAGACTGTAAGTTTCTCACTTCCTGCGTACTAAAATGAAACAATGCATTTTGTAAGAGTCTGTGCAAGGTTTAAACATAAACCAAAAATAAAAATAAAAAAGAGGCACTTCCCAAAGGACTTTTAAATATGGGCTTCAGTCCTGCACACAATTGCGCACGTCTGAAGTTCATTACCGTTTGCCGACATGCGCAGACATGTGCAGAGGACTGAATCCGTAGAGTGAAGGTGCTCATGTGTTCTGTAATCAAATAGTTTTATTGTTGATTCTGCTTTATAAACATTTGTTTTTTGGAAGTAATTGTACACAGATGGCACATTTGAAGTACTTTGTATGAAGTATTTTATATTTTATTATTTATTTTTGCATCATTTCCCCCTCCCCTTTGTCTCCACTAGCTTTGCATTACAGTACTGTAGGAGAAGAATACATTTCTCTCTGTTTCTGTTTCTCTCTCATTTTCATTTTGTTTTTTCTTTTGTAAGAAAATACTGAATGGGTGAAATGCCCCAAATCAATGCATGGACTTTTCTAGTTTGCTTGTCAGCAAATTGTGGATCTTTTTACAAAAGCAAATGAACTGTGACAATCCACAACATTCACAGATGTTAATGCAGAAATGCATTTGAATTTTTTTTTTGGTATGCCTGACAATCTGTTCTTTAAGTTCCATTAATAAAGTAGCATCAGAACTTTTATTTTGCAGTTCCTTGAAGAAGCACCATTGCCTATTGGAATGATTAAGAAGTAGGGGGAATTATTTCGGTTGGTTTTCTGTGGGATGCCATATTTCTCATCAAATAATAATACGCCTTGTCTGGGACAGTCCCCCTCCCCTTTCAGTTAAAGCCCAACTAAATTAAAATTTTGGTGCACTTTGCTTTCCTGGCCATATTGATTTTATTTGCTTAAATTGAAACAATGTGTTGGGTTTGACCAGATTTTGACCTCTCACAAGGAAAGAAAGACTTCTATAGTATATATTTCTTTGAATTCTTCTGGTACTGTTTTTGCTTCTCTATTCATCAGATTTGAAATCATTTTTGTTGTGCATTATTTTGCATCTTCTGAAACTAAATGTGATATTACTGCACTCATTAAGGAAAAAGTGAAATGATCCATTTCTCTTGGAAAAAAATGACAAGCTTTAGATGATGAAAGCTTAAATTATCCATCACTTGCAAACTGAATTCATATAATTTGTGAACATTATTAATGTAAATGAGACATTTCTGCTTGGAATTTTTTTTTATTATTTTGATGGGATCATTATATGGTTGATCATATGTGTGTAGGAAGCTGCTGTACAATTAACCTGGAGATCTGAAAATGCTTTTTTGTCCTCATTGTTACAGTTTCAATTGTAATCCATGCATCTCATTTTCTTGGGTGTTAGCACTGTAATATTAAAAAAAAACCAGTGCTCAGTATTGTAACTAACTGTCCCTACTGAATATTCCTTTTCATAAATACTTGCTACCACAGGGAAATTAAGTTTTCATATAGAATAACTAGTTTCAGTAGTAATCATTGAAGAATTAAAATAAAAGTTGTGGTTCAAGGCAGATATTTTTATGAAAAGTTTTCTCTATTGTAAAATTTGTTGTATATGGCTATGCTACTATCATGGAATACGAAAAAAGAACAAGCATACCTCAAATAAAAGAATTCTGAGTTTAAAAAAAATATGCAGAGTTAAGGGTTTTTTTATTTACCTTCCCTATCTTTTATTTTCCAAGCTACCTTTTGAATTAGCCTATGTTTTAAATCCACCTCAGTGCAACTATTCAAAAGATTTTTTCCCCCAGTATTGTTAAGTATTTTGCAAGCCAAATATTGTGAATGGCACAGAAAAGATAATAAACCTGATGCCTCTTCCTTAGGGTTAAACTTATGATCTTTCTCTCTGCAAAGACACACAAAGGAATCTGCAGAGAATTCAGGAAAGCTTTTTTTTCAGTTCAGCCTCTACAACTCTTGTCATTGTAGAGCTTGTATAATTCAACACAAGATATGCTGGGGGTAGGGGAAGCCTGGAGAGACTCCCACTCCTACATTATGTGGGTTCAAGGGAAAAAAAGACTTCGTATATTGCCTCATTATGTTCAATGGATTCAAACTTGTTGCAAGTTGGATCTATTTTGGCTCTCTCTCTCTCTCTCTCTCTCTCTCTCTCTCTCTCTCTCACACACACACACACACACACACACACACACACAAGGAAAATATGTTTTTATAAAAAAAATGCACGAACTTCTTGGATGAGGCTTTTATTGTGTAAATAATTACACTGTTTAGAGAGCATTTAACATCTGGAGTCTTCCCTCACACCTCCACGTGCTTTTCATCTACATACTAGCAGATTAGCAAAGGGAAAATATTGGCTTTTAACAGATGTTAAAAGCTCCCATCCTCGTCGGTTTTGCAGTGAAAACAAATACAGCATTGCTAAAATTCCAGGTTGTAGTGAACATCTGGAAATTACACTAGATTGGCTCATACCTTTAGGGGTTGTTGTTTTTTTTTTCCCCAGTCAACTTCAGATTTACACAAGGCAATTCTTCATTTTTGATAAACTTCTGAAGGCTCCTGCAGTTGCTGCTTAAGGTTCATTAAAATGTAATTAATTAATGATTTGCTGCTGAATAGCTGCTGACCGGTTTTCTTTTCACTTGTCTGACAGCAGGAGTCACAGTTACCGTGCCGACACGAGAACTATTTGCAGACTGTAGCACCTATCAGTGAGCAAGTCTTTTACTCACCGCCACCCACCAGAAATCCGTATTTTGTGATTGGGAAGGAGCCTCTCTCTGCGTCTTTGGTGAGAGGGGGCTGATCTCCCTTGTTGGAAATAAAGATACAAGACAGCAAATACATTAGTGCAAGTACATAAACTACTAATAACTAAAGCTTAATTTGCCATTACATTGGAAGGCAGAATCTTATTCTTGCAAGCCCAATAAAAATAGGACAATGCAAAGACCTTCGGCTTTTGCCACAAAGAAAAAAAAAGAAACGAGTTCTATTATTGAAGCTCTCTGTTCTTTCTTTTGTATCCAGGAATGAATTTAGCTCCCAGAAATTGCTTCTGCTTGGAATTTGTAGGACCCACAGACTAGGTGTTTTGCTTGTTTGTGCTGAAGAATGCACCTAAATTGAAGAAGCAAGAGCCTTTTGTATATGTTCTGGGGCAGGCATGGCTATTTTTCACTTAAAATTAGTGGCAAAGAAATATTGTTCTGAAGTGTTTACAAAGGAGAGAACTTGGAGCATTGACTGTTTCCTAATACGTTGTCTTAGCTTTGGTATTTGTGGATGAGCATTTGAAAACTGCAGTGAGTGGGTTGCATATCTTACAACAAAATCAAAAGCCACCCTACAACTTATATTCTGAAATACATTCTGAAGTTCCATTTGTAGCCATTAGTGCTAAAAATCTTCCTTGCTAAGAATCTGGATTCGCGCTCAAAATACGTGGTATTTCTTGTAAAGTTAATCAAAAAGAACCAAATCTAAGGCAAATCCAAATAATTCCTATCTCAGTAGCATAAAACATCCCGGTATCTAACTTTAGAAAATAAATAAAAACCAATGGATTAATTTCTGAGAAGGGGAAATAGCAAATTCGTCAGGAAGCAAGTCTCAGGCTTCTGAATCAATTCTGGCCTTAGTCTGGAAAATTCTGGCTAGTTTAAATCAGAATTGCCACTCCAATTTGCTAGTGCCAAATTGTTTGCAATTTTAACTCACAAAGGAGAATCTGTTTCTTCTTTCAATATCTCAGGAAGTAAATTTAAATCAAATTTGAGAACAGAACTAAAATGCTTTCAAAATATTTTGGTTCATGTTATAGTTTTAAACCAAATGCAATATGTAGCTATTTAAAATGCAGAACTCACCAATATCAAGTTTACAGTTAAAACGATGCTGAGAATTCCTTGCAAATTTTTCCCTTTGCCCAGGACTTAACAGTTTGGCCCAGATTTCCTCTAAATTTTACCAGTTTCTTCTCTGGCAGCCACAGCAGTTTTAGTCTTCCTTCTTGAAAGAAATCTGTTGTCAAATGTGTGATGTCATCTAGTTTAAAAATGGCAATAGTTTCTACCACTTTCCAAGACAATTTCATCCTGGGGCAGAACCTATCTGCAACGTGGAATGAAGGCATGAGTGAAATTTATTCATTCAATTGTTATTTTAACGGTGCCCAGATTTTGCTTCCCAAATGCCATTTTACTTTGTCATTAATGGGCAAGTGCTTATATGAAGATTTCTAGAGGAAATACTGGCATTCAAGAAATTCCAAGGACTTTGAATCTCATATCCAACTTTCTGCTCCAACAGAACGGAAGAAAAGGTTGTTTTCTATTCAGGTAATAAAGAATTTCATTGGTCTGTTTCTTCAAGGGAAATTCACCCTTGGATATTCTTAGCAGAATAGGACACTTTTAGGCCAGTTCCAAAGCTATAAGTGATGCTGGTGGTCCAGCTTCTGCAACTTACTTACTTAATTACTGCCTTGTTTTTACATTATTCCTAAACTACATATATAAGGAATAGTGCATAAAGACAATGTGAATTAAGGCATGCTCTATGAATAATCACTTACTTTCCGTATCATCACCACCATCACTTCACTATATACCATCACATTGGCTGTAGTAGGGACAGTAGCCCAGTAGTGACCATTGATTCTGTTACAGGGGATAACTTGTTGTCATCCATGTATCCTCAACAAGGTTAAAGGTAAAGGTAAAGGTTCCCCCGCACATGCGTGCTAGTCGTTTCCGACTCTAGGGGCCGGTGCTCATCTCCGTTTCAAAGCCGAAGAGCCAGCGCTTGTCCGAGGACATCTCCGTGGTCATGTGGCCGGCATGACTAGACACCAAAGGCGCACGGAACGCTGTTACCTTCCCACCGGAGCGGTCCCTATTTTTCTACTTGCATTTTTACGTGCTTTCGAACTGCTAGGTTGGCAGAAGCTGGGACGAGTAACAGGCGCTCACTCTGTTATGCGGCACTCGGGATTCGACCCGCCAAACTGCCGACCTTAATGAGTCAATTCAGCTAATGTGAATTCCTTCTTCACTTAGGTTTGGAATGAAACAGAAGGATGGTAACTAGAAATACTGCTTCGAGGAGTGACTCATTTGTGTTATTGTATAAAGCTTTTTTCTTTATATTGTCCATGGTAGAAATGGTATTAGTATATATATTTAAACTAGGAAAAATATATTGTTATGCATTGCCCATGCTTGTCACTTTGGTTCATATTTCTGAATATATTTGTGTAAAGATATATGACTTTATTACAACAACTCTGAAATGCACTTCCTGAAATATAATTTGTCTTTGGTATAAAATTTAATCTGTTAATAATGAGCTTTCAAAAATGGATTATTTAATATCTAATGTCTTTTACAAGAACTCTCCTATGTACCTTTAAAAACTGGCTTTGTTATATCCTGTATAAATTTCTGTATTCTCTACTAGGCTTTCAGAGAAACTGTTTAATTTTATTGCCAGTATTTCTTCTTTTTCTCTGATAGAACAACTATTTATCAAGATCTTTTTCATATACACAAGTTATTTTGAGACTCCATAAATATAGTTTTCAAGGGAAGGAGGGCAATCTATTGTTTCTTTATGTGAATTGGACAGATGGACGACTACTACACTTTTGCTGGCAGTTGTAAAATTTCTGGAAGGAGAAATTTGGCTGCAATTGCTCTGTATTAATTGTAATGAGAAGAATGGCAACCAATAAACTCTTTATTCATTAGGGGTCATTCACACCCTGTGGAAAACAGGGTGCAAAATAGCTGCAACTTTATTTTTCCTTGTATCTGCCAGAAGCAATAATATAAAAATGAGACAGGTATGAAGAAACTGCCATCCTTACTGAGAAACTATGTTGTTTAGCAATTGTTTGAAGGCACAATAGCAACTTTGATGAAGCTAAGTCGCTTTCAGTTTGATCAGTGCGTGGACAGGAGACTGGTTGGAATCCTGTGAGTATATTTTCCACCTTGAGTTCAGCGGACAAGATAAATAGGATAAATCAATATAGCTTTCTGGTACTTGTTCACAGAGTTCAAAGTCTGCCATTTTTGTCCAAAAGACAGGGAAGAAGTAAGGGGCACGGCCAAAAGCACTCTGCCCTTGGCACATCTCTTTTCCTGTTTGTGGATCACCTAACGTAGAGCTTCTTCCATATTATATTTAAAAGTGACAGTATATTTCTTTCTCCGTTCTTCAGTAAGGCTGAAAGATTACATGGAGGATGCTCATACAATCGTCAGCTTTTCTGAGGATTGTCATGGTCGTACATGGAAGTACATTCAGCATCCTATAGTTACAATTGTTTTGGTGCCATGAAAGTAACATTAGAAATTCAACTAACGTGAATTCCTTCTTCACTGATTACTATTTCTCTATATGATCTAATGTTGACACGCACATCATCTCAACCTTTTTTCACTGGATGTGAATGTGCTTAGAATGCTTAGAGGGGGTTAGAATGTGGAAAACTGCACAATAATATTTGTATGGTATGTTGGTGAAATATGTTAAAAAGTGGTGGCAGATAAGTCATCAGTTCATCACTGATGACCTATAAAGCCCTAAATGGCTTGGGTCCGGGATATCTGAGGGAACACCTGCTGCCGGCATCAAGTTCCCTTCGTCCAGTGCGCTCCCACAGGGAGGGTCTTCTCAGGGTGCCATCGGTAAGAGATTGCCGGCGGACGACACCCAGGGATAGGGCCTTCTCAGTGGGTGCGCCTGCCCTTTGGAACCAGCTGCCCGTGGAGCTGAGGACTGCCCCCGACCTCCGTTCATTCCGCCGGGACCTGAAGACCTGGCTCTTCGAGCTCTCTGGCCCAGGCTGAGAATTCTAATTTTAGCTTTAATCTTAATTTTAACTGGGGTTTTATTTATGCAGGGACGAATATATTTTTTTTAAATCTGTTTTTAACTTTTGTATCTTTGTTTTTTAATCACCTGTAAACCGCCCTGAGTCCTTCGGGAAAGGGCGGTATATAAATGTAATAATAAATAAATAAATCACTGATATTGTCTCTTTCTTTTTTTTCTTTATAACCATTTGACCAGGTACCTTTGAGGTTTAGTAGAAACATGTTTTATTTTTTTTAAATGAGAATACAATGCCTTATTGTAACTTCTTAATGGTCTACTGGAAAATTTTAGTCATGATATTTTAATTTTGTTGGCTATCTGACCATAATTTATTGAATTTGGGTGGGCTTTTTTAAAAAAAAATGTATTAAGTTCTATATTCTTTTAAACCTGTACTTGCTTTTTGTATTTTTTTCCCTTTAATCCAAATATGTAATAATAATAAAAACAAAAGTAGTAAGGGAAATGTAAAAACAAAACAAAATACGAAATTTGTCGCCCTATCCGAGATCAAACATTTGTAATAATAATAATAAAAACAAAAGTAGTAAGGGAAATGTAAAAACAAAACAAAATACGAAATTTGTCGCCCTATCCGAGATCAAACATTTGACACTCATAAGCCGTTAAAATGGCCATTTTACCAAATTTGGTGAAGGAACTATATGTGGGACATACAGTACCATCATACTAATTTTATAAGTAATTATTTCACATACCTGATTGACAAAATTGGGTGATCCAAGACAAAAGATTGTGTGCATGTGTATCATTCTGGTGTTAGTGTGTCAAATGCTGGTAGAATGTGTCCCTCTTTTGGCCTCCTCAGCCCCACAACCTCTTGTCGGGATGCAGAAGAGGAGATTAAAAATCCCATTGCAGCTTGATTTCCATTGAAAGTTCCTTCAAAGCAGCAACTTTGTTTGGCAAACACATGTCACGGCTTTGCCACAGATGTGGACCCATCCTCAATAGGGGCGGAAAGGAATTACCACAAGCACAGTGGTTGTTTCAAATCAAATCTTTATTGCAATCAAAGACCAGTCTAAGGAGGGCGGGGGCAACAGCTATATTTTGCCTCACATTCTGAAGCCTAATTTAGATCAGAAAATAATAGGGCCATCAAAATTAATATTTGTCTTACAAAACATGCAAATTCATCCCTATTGTTTTCCAATGAGGTTGGCACTGCATCATTATTCTCACTTGTTTCTCTCGTTGTTGTTGTGGGGTTTTTTTTCCTCTTTCCTCCTATAGAACCAGCTAGGAGAGTTTGTACTCGATTCTATAGTTCTGCCGTTATTTTTTCATCTCCAGTAATGAAACCATTTGCAGTTACCATCAGTGAAAACTGAACAAGATTGCAAGGCAGGAGAATGTGAAAGGCAAGCCCAGGGCTGGAGCACTGATTAAATTTCTGCTAGATATAATACGCTGGTAAGTGCGGTTGGAGCGCTGTCTGGATCAGAAGGTGGCAAGCTAGATGGTTCGCCATGGTCAAAGAAGCATTGTCTATGCAGATTCAAAATATCAGACTGAAGATGTCTGGAAAATCTCACATCCTTGGCCTCACTTAAAAAAGAGATGAGTCATCATAGGATGAACTTGTCTGCTTTAGAACTGACTCCTCCAATTTTAGAGGGACAACAAGTGACAATTCCTCAGGGATTTATTCAGGGAATTTAGACTTTTTCCATCCCACCTTGCCATGGCTCTGATCTAGAATACACTGTTATCTCCACTGCTATGTACTGTGATATTCTACCTAGAAGCAGTAATAAATTATAAAAGAAGCTATTTTACAAGAAAAAATCTAGAGAAAGTAGGAGGGCCATGGTGTCCCCCTTAAAGCTGATGGGTATGTGTGATATAAATGGGATGTAAGTATTATCTAAACTAGTTATTACTGAATTTGACTCAGCAAATTGGGGGTTACCATGAGGGATCTGAAATTGATAACGGAGTGACCAACACAAATATTAGAAATTCCATGTCCTATTAAAGAACCATGAATAAGGAATAAAACTCTATATTTCATTAAAAATGCAAATATTTAACAAGAGGGGACATACCAGATCTGAACAAAGTGTGCCCTGTGCCATTTGTAATATTTAAAAATCAGAAGAAGTTTGCTTTTGTACCCTTTAAATTATTCATGTGCTTGTCCTCACAGTTATATTAGTATACATTCCATCAGTCCATGAATCATCAGAAAAGGATGCCAAAATAAATGGCTCTACCCTGACTTGCTGAGGCTGGTACCTGGATGCTGCTCTTATAGAATTGATACAAGACACATTTGGGAAAGTGAAGAGTGGATTCTCCCAGTTTGATTTCCTTTTTCCATCAGCCATCATCTGTCGGCACTCAAAACCACCAGCAGCACTTCTCTGGTGGAGGAAGGTTGGACAAGTATAACTGGTTGCCTGGGACAGAGGTTTTAGCTGTCTTTTCTCTTCCCTCATTGCTGGGCCAAAGGGATGGAGGTGGTCTTTCGTGGTTCCAGTGCTCTTCTGGGAAACTGCTAAATCCCTGCCTCCAAACAGGCCGACTGACAGGTCACAGGCACAGCAGAGGAGCTGTGAGGAGGATCAGCAGGCCCCTTTACTGTTTCACCCAGCATCCCTGCTCTATGTTTATGTTCTAGGCATGATAGGAATGGCATGTAATTGAACATGCAGTTGAATGACATTACTATATGGCTTGCTGAGTGAGTAGCCAGTTACGGCCTCATGGCTGACAGCAACATGGAGTAACTCACGGAGAACACAAAGGACAGGCCCCACAGAGTATGAGGATCTGATCAGTAGAATCAGGCTCTCTTTCCAGTTTCATGGAACGTTTATACAGCACAGGACTGCTAGTTTCTCCAGAAAACTCTAGGCCTAACTACCGATCTAAACTGGAGTCATGTCTAAAAGGCAAGCTGGTGTTCCTTCAAAAGTGCAGGAAATATTGTAGCCCCAGCAAATAGCCATAGAAAAATTGTATATAGAGAAGAGGGGAAATGTAAGTTTAATCGTGAAAGCTGTGGGTTGAGGACAAAAAAAGGCAAAAATCAGCCGTACCAACAGGCTGAAAAATAGCTTTTATCCGTGGGCTGTTAGGCTTTTAAATGGGACATAATCTTATGCAGAATTGACTTGGGAGGCCGGTGTGTGGTGTAGTTGGTTCACATAGTGTGGTGGGATGGAGGGTTTGTTGTCACTGTGTGTTGGGGGGAGAGAGCACAGGGGGAGGCTCAGCTAATCTCAATGTACACATGTTGTACTTTGACAATAAAGGTTTATTATTATTATTAATTGAAAAGGGTTCCTGAGAATCTTTGTGCAGTGGTTACGGGATCATGAAAAGAAGCCCCAAGATACGGCTTTGGTCATTTTTTGAGGTGTGGGATAGGATAGGATAGGATAGGATAGGATAGGATAGGAACATAACAGAACAACAGAAGAGAACAGAACAGAACAGAACAGAATAGAATAGAATAGAATAGAATAGAATAGAATAGAATAGAATAGAATAGAATAGAATAGAATAGAATAGAATAGAATAGAATAGAATAGAATAGAATAACAGAATTGGAAGGGACCTTGGAGGTCTTCTAGTCCATCCCCCTGCTCAGGAAGGGAGCCCTATACTATTTCAGACAAATTGTTGTCCAATCTCTTCTTAAAAACTTCCACTGTTGGAGCATTCACAACTTCTGGGGCAAATTGTTCCACTGATTAATTGTTCTAATTGTCAGGAAATTTCTCCTTAGTTCTAGGTTGCTTCTCTCCTTGATTAGTTTCCATCCAGAAAAAATGGTTCTTTATAAATACATAAATGTCTGGTTTTGAATTAGGATACATTTACCTGAAATCTTTTAATAGGTCTATGAATTTTCACAATCAACGATTTATCTGTCATTGGAAGCAGTAGCACTTATGAAATATTTGGACAGTAGATTGCATAATGTTTCTTAGTGGAAAAGCTAGCATCAGTGCTGTATTTCTTTAGATTCTTTTATGCATATGAACACAGCTATAATATTATGATGTCTTGGAGCCATATTTATGTTGGATCGACTCCTATATCTCTGAATATATCAGTACTGGCAAGAGGCCAGTGGCAAGCAATTAAATTTCATGAAAATGTGGACAGTTGTGGTAGCAATGGTGATACAATCCCAGACCTGTTTTTCTTCCCATGCATGTCAGTAATCGCCTTTAAATCTTGCATGTGTAAGCAGTCTGTAAAAGATAAATTGGTGCCCTGGATCTTGTTCTGCTGTTTGATTGTCCATGCTATAAGCTAAGGAGGAGGTCAGACAAGGGCACCCCAACTTCCTTTGCGCACTGCTTCAGACTGCGCATCCCCTCGTCCTCTTGTTACTGATCTGCTGCTACTCTGCTCTGCTGAGAACAGAAAAATGTATCGGGTTTCGCACAGGTGGAGAATTGAGAAGGATTCCAAAGACAGCAGAAAGATGCCAATCTAGAACAGAAGTTATGGAATGCTTATGATACTCTCTATCAAATCATAACAATAAGAAACCCCAGGCCAGACAAAGAGAAAAGACTTGCAGCTAAAATCTGAAGAGAGATCCCTAAGTGGGAAACATGATAAGGGTGTTTTGCCTCCAGCCTGTAGGACATGTTGACGGTCCATCATTCTCAGATAGAAAGGATCACACATTCTGGATCGGCCTTTCTGCCTGAGTTTCAGCACTTGCCGTTGTCAGAATGGCAAGTTTGAAATAAGGAATTGGACTTGATATAAGGTCGTGTCTCTTCTCTGGAGGCTGAACCCTTTTGCTCTCTTCTCAAGTGAGCCATGGAAACTGGAACCGCTCCCAATGCAGAGTTAAGCAGAAGAGAAACACCGGGCTTCAAAGTAGTGTGAACACACCAGGGACGCTCAGCTTTTTCTGGGCTGAGGGACCACCCTTGGCTTTTGGCTGGTGTGCCAGGAACTGTAGTTGAAAAAGCAGAAGGTGGAGCTAGAATGGAAACTAAATCTGATTTCATTTAATTAAAATTAAATACAGGTAATGTGATTACTCCATTGCAGTGGTCTTTGGCTAAAAGCAAATTAAGTATAACTAACGGTGTAAATAATGTATGACTCTCCAGTTATGAACTGAATAATTTTCTCCTGCCTTATTAAATATTACATTTTGATAACAACAGTGGGAGGTCTCCGGGAACTGCATCCAAACTTTGGGAAACTGCACGCAGCTCCCTCAAGCCAATGGTTAATGAGAAACTCCAATCTAAACGGCTGCTTTCCATGAATCTCAGTTTGTCACCTTGAACAAGTCTCTACCTCTCAGTCTACCTGGTGGAGGTGTTGTGAACTTAAAGGCCAAATAACACAAGTAGCAGAGAGAATGAAATATGCAATCGATAGAGGAAGCTGACGGACTTCATGGTAGGAACGTTTGTAAGCCCTGTGTATTAGAGCCGTAGTAGCACAGTGGTTAGAAGGCAGTATTGCAAGCTAACTCTGCATTCCACTGCCAGGAGTTCAATCCTGACTGGCTTAGCCATCCATCCTTCCGGAGTCGGTAAAATGAGGACCCAGATTGTTGGGGACAATATGCTGACTCTGTAAACCGCTTAGAGAGGGCTGTAAAACACTGAAGCAGTATATAAGTTTAAGCGCTATTGCTATTATCTGCTGCTAGAGACTACTATGACAAATAGATTTAAATATATTAGAGAAGAAAGGAACGCAGCTTCGCCTACTTAAGAGTTAGCAGGTACTAAAATAATTCACTGGTGGATGATGCATTTTAGTTGGTAAAGACATAACTTTTTGTACTGAATTTCTCACATCATCAGTACTGCACATCAAGAGTCCAATCAGTCCGATGTTTAGAAACTGCAGACAAAGGTAGACCAGTCAAAGGCAGCACATAATTATTTATAATTTAGTCCAAGTGATGCTGAACTAATAAAATTCTCCTCTTGACATGCTTTAAGGCATCAGGAGGCAAAGTAGTTTGTTGATTAGGTTTTTGGTGGCATGTGGTTGTTGTTTTTGCCAACTTGACCAGGTTTGGTAACATGTAAAAAATCATGTATAACAAAAATTGATACCTGGGAGAGCATTTTCCCCCCATACTATCTGATTAAACGTAATGGCAATTTTTGTAACATATGATCACATTTTTCATCAGATCTCCTTTTAACAATTTCATTAGCTTGATAATTAACATCCTTGGACTGTTTATGGTTCCATAAAGTTCTGTAATATAAGACTGTCTCTCCCCCACTCAATTATTTTCCAGAAACACGAAGGAGCAAATTGCAGTATTATATCCTCCTTTAATGCCTGAAATACCCCAGTTTTTTTTGTGTGTGTGCCATAAGAGATATGTGTCTGCAGGTAAATGGAAAGAGTTTCTCGCTTTAATCGTATCTGAATTTCATTTCGTTTGATTAAAGCGGGGAAGTGAGAGGAGAAAAATTAAACAAAAGAATTTGAAACGGAAGGGAAGGGACGGCTAGCTGCAAGGAAAGTGAAGACAGTAGCTGATACAATTTTCCTAAGCACAATGCTGCCAGACCTAATAGGGCAAGCTGTGGTTTGAATGGATGATATCTTCAGATTTTGTAATGCTAAAGGACTTATCAAGGTTTTCTTTTTTTTAAAAAAAGCAGGCAGATAAGGGAATCTAAAGTTATGTCAAACAAATTACATTTTGGTTATTAGCGGCTAGTTTGTAAATATCAAAGACCCACTTCTTACAGTGCTTGGAGCTCCATTTGCATGCTGATGAAATGCGAGTGGATGGCTGTGAACCGTCAGGTTATCTCTAGTGGAACAGTGGGGAGCTGCAGGATCAGACGGTTGAGCATCTGACCCACTCCAGAGTCCAAGCTGCAGACCTCTTCTATTCACTTTCTTCACAACAATTAAAATATGCAAAGTGATAATTTTCCTTAAGTAGCCTTAAATGTGCGATCTATTTAAATGGGAGGGAAAATTGCCTGAAGCTTCTGGTGCGAGGGACAAAAAGAGAATAAATTATGCAAATAACAGGAAAAGGACTCTACCACTTGAACGCCTAATTTTCCTGTAATAAGCATACTGTTTCATTTAATTTTTTGCCTCTTATTAAAAGTGACAGTTCTTTTTGCACCGTCTGATGGTTATATCTGACACAAGCAAGGGGGAAATGACTGCTAGACTAAATGCTAAAGCGGTTTGGTAGCTTTTTTTCCCCGATGATGGTTACATTCACAAAGTAATTATGCACTGAAGAGTCGAGAAATAAGGTTTAATTACACAGTAATCGCTTCTGATGGACACGGCAGAAGTGTGAACACCGCCAGACTGCAATCCATCAATGACAAACCCCTGGCCACTTTTAATTCCTCCTCATTTGCATCATAACCTCCGCACCAAGTTGCACAAATGCTGTTAAATGTTAATAGGAGCTGTCTCTCCACTCAAAATGAATGCTTAAGCTGTTTCGTGTTTTTTTTTGTTGTTTTTTTTTCTCTTCTCCACCTCAGACCTTCCAACCAGCTCCTCTCTGAGAGCAGGCATTAAGCACAGAGCATGGTGCATGGTCACTGTTGTGCTAATTGGGAGCAACACTTAAAGTTTTATCTCTCAAGCGCTAATAATGCACAGTGCTGACAAACCAGTGAATAAGTAATGGACAGAAGTTGGGGGGGGGGGCGTTGTTGCAGTGAAGGGAGAAGGCAAACGGCATGCACGGAATGAAAAATGCAGTTTGGGGCTGTTGTTCAGTGGCGTGCTATTTGATTAGGCCCTGTAGACATATTTAATCCAGATCCTTGGGGAACGCAGACAAAATTACATCTTCATCTCATCAAACATTCAGCCATATTTAAGCATTAGCTGATCAAGCTTTTTATTGTCTCTCTCTCACAGCTCTGCCAAGCTCCACATTCTTCATTCGAAAAAACTGACAAAGGCTGGACCTAAACTCAGCATTTTGGGAGGCAGGCAGGGTGAGGGAGAGGAAGAGGAAGCTCTTCCCTGTGTCAACGGTATCTTGGTGTTTTGTTTTTTTTTCTTCCCCCCCCTGTTTAATTTCTTTAGCATTTCTGAATTCTTCTGTTCTCCCCCATCTTCCAACCCTCTGCTTCGTCATCACCCACACTTGAGCCACCCAATGTCCTGAGACGGTTCTATCTCATTAATTTTCAAACGCTTCTTTTTCTACCAAGCAGTCGGCATCTTTTTGTCCTGACTTAGAGAAAGCTTTCACCTGCTGCTTATCCACCAGCGGGTTCCACTGTCTGCTCCATGGCACAGGCAAGATAATCTGTAAGCAGCCAGCGAAGTTTAACAGTAAAGTCCAATGTGACAAAAAAAAGCCTCTCTCTCTCTCTCTCTCTTTTCCCTGCATGAAGATTGAGAATTAACAACACCTTTCAGTGCATAATAGTTAAGCCTTTATCACTTCAGGAGCTGCTGATAAGGTTAAGAACACTAGACAAACTGTTCATTAGTGGGAAGACTTGCCTTTTATATTCAAGACTGCTGGGGACTGGAGTTCCTTTAGTGAGCAATACAACCCTAGCATTTGAAGGGGGGAAAAAAGAACACACAAATCAAATGAATGTGGGAAAACACGCATGGTCTAGCAACATTGGGCGGCTTCTTTCCCTGATCCACCTTATATGTGGCCACAAATGTTGTGTTCAGCAATGCAGTGGAACTGCAACCTCCTATTGATGTTAACTACTCAGATCTTCTCAACTTTGTCAACATCGGCTCTCCTGGTCAACTTGCTGATGCCAAGTGCCCTTGCTCCGACATGGTGATTCTTCAGAGCACGAGCTCCCTTCCCCACCAAGGGCTAGGACATAGGGCACAGGTGTGGCTTCCACTCACTAGGCAGCACACAGAGAACAAGAAGTGTTTGGTGTCCATGGAAGACAATTCAAGAGAGACAGTTTGGTCTAGTGCAGGGGTAGGTAGCCCTGGGTCTTTTATCACTCATGGACTTCAAGTCTCAGAATTCCTGAGCCAGGAATTCATTCTCATTCATTCTCTCTCTCTCTCTCTCTCTCTCTCTCTCTCTCTCTCTCTCTCTCTCTCTCTCTCTCTCTCTCTCTCTCTCTCTCTCTCTCTCTCTCTCTCTCTCTCTCTCTCTCTCTCTCTCTCTCCCTCCCTCCCTCTCTCTCTCTCTCTTTCTCTCCCTCTACCTCACTCTCTCCCTCCCTCTCCCACCCTCTCTCCCTCTCCCTCCTCTCTCTCTCTCCCTCTCCCTCCCTCCCTCCCTCTCTCTCTCTCTCTCTCTTCCTCTCCCTGTCTCTCTCCTCCCCCCCCAACCCACCTAACAGGATTGATGTTATGGGGAAAATAGTAGAAGGAAGGAGCATGAGGGATGTTTGCCACCTTGAGTTATTTATAAAAATAATAAAGGTGGGATAAAAATAAATAAATTAAAACACCTCCCCATTTGGTTGCTTGCGGTCCTTCACTTCTACCTGAACTGTGTTGACTGAGTTGGACAGAGCTTACTGCCACTTCAAGCTTGTATCAAAGCCCACAGTATAAACTTGGTTGATCTCTCAAGTCCTCTTCTGGCATCCTTGTGGTTTGCTGAGAATGGGGCTGCTCTGCAGATATTTTCTTCATCATTTTTTCCCAATGAAGACATGCTTTCTCAGCCACTTTCACTGGCCCAGCCTTGTCAGTGCTGTGTTCTCTGCTTGAGGAGGATTGATGGTGGCTTCTTCACATGGCCAGCTTCTCTTCATGTATCCAGAATTTCAGGTTTCTTCAGTGCAGCCATATCCTGTGAATCTGGTCCCGCAAACATAAGTTTTGAATGCCTGAGAGCTGCTTGGCTCAGTGCATTATAAGTTGGTTTCCGTCTACAGCAAGGTGTCCCAAAGTGTGAGGTGCCCCTTCCTTGGTGCAGACAGAGTCCAGAGGAGGTGTGAAGAAACTTTTAGATGTACAAAGTTACAATAAACCTGCATTTCCCAACATTTCTTTTTAATGTTTTCATTGTTCATTTGTGCTTATTTGGGTGTTTGGATTTTGTGAGAGAGGTATGTACGTTAAGATTACACTAAGGGGAGGCATGATGACAAAACCATTAGGAATTCCTGGTCTATGGGAATCAGCCTTAGCCACAGTAATTTTAGCTGACCTTTTGATGAGGCACAGACAGCGGAAGTGCTACAGTGGTACCTCAGCACTTTACTGCTTCAAAACTGAGGTTGGTACTTGATGCATTTTGACTTGAAAATGTTGTCCCAGTATTTGGCCTTTGTTTAGTACTCAGTGCCGTGCTATTGGAAAGGGGGGATAGCTGTGGAGAACAGATAGGAAGCCAGCCATGCTGGAAAGGTCACTGCAAAAGGAGGGGAATAGCCACAGATGGTGGACAGGAAGTCGGCCATGCTGGGAAGGTTGCTGACACAGGAAAAGGGACAGACAGAAAGTTCTTCCTGTCTGAAACAAAGGGTTACATGGTAAGTCACGTGGTTTGTTTGGGACTCATCCTTTTTAGTACGCACTGAGTACCGAGGTACCACTGTATTCCAAATGTAACAGAGGCTGAATTCGTTACATCTGAATAACAGGCAAATGAAAATGGCCAGGATTTCTTCAATTTTTGTTTAATCTAACCCAGTTACTTGGTCTGTCAGATAGATCAGTGTTACAAAACCGATGGACATAGTTCCAGGTTCCCTCTCTTGTCTGAAGTTAACAGTGTGCAAAGAATGTTAGAATAAGCACCCCAAAGCCCATCATGAAGAAGCGATGATGGCCAAGCAACTGGATTGCTGTCAAGAGTGTCAGCACATTATTTTAAAACATTATTAGTTATCCTTACTCATCAAAGAAGAACAGAGTACATTGCCCAAACTTTCTTCTTCTTTTTTTTCTTTTGTAAAATTTATTCTGCTTCTGTGGATGGAATCATATATGAGCATACCCATGCTTTATTGAAACAGAGCTTTGTAGTAAATGTATAGGAAAACAATAAAACATGTACTCCCAATCTTGGCTTAATAAAGTTGAGGACTAAAGTCGATAATGTAAGATAGCTAAAAGTTTACCAGTTTGAAGTAAATTGCTAACAATATGATAACATGTCAGCAAGAGTGCTTTTTTTTTAAAGGAAAGATAATTTCAGGGGACAAAGGTGGTAAAATTTGCAAAAGATTCAAAAGTCATTCTTCGGTATATTCAAGATTAAATCACATTACCACCCTTCCCACAAAAATGTCAGGATTTTTAAAAACATGTGTTATGTTTGGTTTTTAAAGCCAGGCTGATTATAGCAAGGCCACTCACCCAAGACATTTACAGCCCTTCCCCCCCTCTTTTGCTGCTCTCCCAAAATGACACTCCTATGTTTCAGTGAGCAGTCAAAACAGGGCAAAGAACTATCTTGGACTTGAAAATTACTGGAGAATCTCCAATGCTTTTTCAAGTCAATCACAGAACTAGGAAAGAACAAACTTTTTCAGGGCTGCTCGGCTAAAAGCAGAATGTGTTTTTTTCCATATATTTTTAGACTGTCCAATAACCATAATAAGCCAATTATACAATGAACCAGTTTGGAGTAGTGATTAAGGCACCAGGCTAGAAACCAGGAGGCAGTGAGGTCAAATCCCACTTAGGCATGAAGCCAGCTAGGTGACCTTCGGCCAGTTACTCACTCTCTCTCTCTCTCAGCCTAGGAAAAAAGCAAAAACAAGGCACTTCTGACATCTTGCCCAAAAAAATTGGAAGGTTTAATTTGTCATTTTTTTGCCACTGTTTGGCATTTGTTTGTTTCTTTTTATCTTCTGGTTTACAATTGTTTTAGGAGTTGCTGCCTTTTCATCACAACTCCAACCTTCATTAAAAAAAAATGAGAATGATTATTTTTATGCACGGCTAATTGGTGTAACGTAGTGATTCATGCTTTGATTCCCAGTATGACTTAATTCATCTGTGCGCCCACGGACACTGATCTTGGCACTGCCAGGCTCTCTGCTCAATCTGATGTTTGAATTTTTTTTAACGAAAATAGATGCTTTTGATTTCCAATAAAATTAGATGCTCTAAGGCAAAGCATCAATCTCAAGCATCATTTTTATTAGTAAGTACACCTTTGTCCTATACAAGTGACCCACAGGTAGCTCAACCCATCTTTCATGGCTTTATTGGGGGAAAATAAGAGGAGGAAGGTCTGGATATGTTCACCAACTTATTTGTAAAAATAATAAAGGTGGGATGGATATGTATATATCCTAGAAAATGGAAGCCCAATATTTTTTTGGGAGGGATCCTGCTTAGTACTATGAGAGAAACATGAATCGGAGTGGATGACTCAAGGAGAAAATAAGAAGCATCTGAGTAATTTCCTCCCATAAAATGAGTGTCTTATGAATTTTTTTTCAGGGATGGGAATGCTGTACTATAAATACTACCTGATATACTAAGGTGCCTATTGTGATTGTTTTCCAGAAACTGGTTAAAAAGAGAAGTGTTCCTGAGAGCTTCCCAGAAATGAAAAAAGTGAGTATGGTTGGCCTTGTGGGTTGGATTATTTTAGTATTATAACTTTATACCAGTTATTCTCATGATTTATTATGCTTTTATAGATTATTTTTGCCAGTATTCTATTATGTGATTATAGAAGAAAGAAAGAAAGAAAGAAAGAAAGAAAGAAAGAAAGAAAGAAAGAAAGAAAGAAAGAAAGAAAGAAAGAAAGAAAGAAAGAAAAAAGAAAGAAAAAAAAACAATTCTTATTATAATATTATTTATTTTCTATATTTAAAGAGATGGTTTCTAAATCCACTATTAACATTCTTGCCACTAACAAAGCTTGCTAATCCTTATTAATCACCAGGGGAAAAATAATCCTGCACATCAGAGAGTTTATTCAGAAAACCATATGCACACTGATGCAATTTTAAAATTGCCAAGCATGTTTGTAAAACTGACGTTACACAATACTGTGATGTCACCTTCTTGATTAGTGTTGTACTCAGTGCTTTTTTTGTAAAAGAAAAAGGTGCCGGAACTCACACATATCATACAACCTGCCTTGCCTACCCTACAAGGTTCCATCCAAAAAAGGTGCCGGAACTCCGTTCTGAGCGTTCTATGAGAAAAAAAGCCCTGGTTGTACTATTGAGCAATTGAAGTTCAATTTAGATGAGAAAGTTCACACACAAGAAATATATGAAGGTTCTAGAACTTGTATCTGTAAAAATATTCAATTTTGTTTTCTAAAGTTAAAGCAAGGATTTTCTAAACCAAGATTGTTATTTTCCAGAGATTTTAGTGAACTTCAGGTTTACTGTACAATTTTATCACTGCATAAAAAAATCTAAACATTCATCTGCTCCTTCAGTAGATGGTATTAAAATTATTCTAAGGTATATAATAAGGATATATTCCTTACACATACAGTATTTCATTAATCCAAAGGGAATTAAGCGTAGATTCACTACCATAGCCATTTTACAACTGGGTAGGATCTTCCCCAGGCAACTGCTTTGTGAGAATGCACAAAAGTTTCCTCCTAACCATCAAAGACTGAGAAACCCAATTCCTCAAAACCCAACTTTTGACGAACTCATAGCAGAGCTTTAAGCAACCTTCCTTCCATCTTATCCTAGCATATTCACTGCAGTAGGCTGGCTGCAATGGGCTGACCTGCATTGCAATGTTAGCAGAAAGTGACAGTAATGTTATATGTGATGCATGTTGGTATGTTTAAATTAATTACATTTGACATTGTGTGGAAGAAAGGATAGAGCTATACTCCTAGGTCCACTAACCCACCATCTGAAATAGACATTTTCTGCAAAGATGGAAGCAATTTCAGTGGCCTTTGGGTGCCCTTATAATACAGAACTACATGTTGTCTTTGTTTAGCAACCATAATTGGGACAAGTAACTCAGTCACTCCCCTTCATGGATTACTGCCTTGTCGTGGCGAAGGGGCTTGCGTAATTCAATGAAGCTATGAGCTATGCCATGCAGGGCCACCCAAGATGGACAGGTCATAGCAGAGAGTTCTGACAAAACGTGATCCACTGGAGAAGGAAATGGCAACCCACTCCAGTATCTTTGCCATGAAAACCCCATGGACAGTACCAAAAGGAAAAAAGATACGACGCTGGAAGATGAACCCCTCATGTCGGAAGGCGTCCAATATGCTACTCGGGAAGAGCAGAGGGCTAGTACTAATAGCGCCAGAAAGAATGAAGCGACTGGGCCAAAGCCGAAAGGATGCTCAGCTGTGGATGTGTCTGGTGGTGAAAGGAAAGTCCGATGCTGTAAAGATTTTTTCTCCATAGGAACCTGGAATGTGAGATCCATGAATCAAGGAAAGCTGGAGGTGGTCAAACAAGAGATGACAAGACTGAACATCGACATCTTAGGTATCAGCGAACTAAAATGGACAGGAATGGGTGAATTTAATTCAGATGACCATCAGGTATACTACTGCGGGCAAGAATCCCTCAGAAGAAATGGAGTAGCCTTCATAGTCAATAAAAGAGTAGGAAAAGCAATACTGGGATACAATCCCCAAAATGACAGAATGATCTCAGTTCGAATCAAAGGCAAACCATTCAATATCACAGTAGTCCAAGTCTATGCCCCAACCACCGGTGCTGAATAGGATGAAATTGACCGGTTCTATGAAGCCCTACAGCACCTTATAGAACTAACACCAAAAAATGATATCCTTATCATCATGGGGGATTGGAATGCTAAAGTAGGAAGCCAAAAGATAACTGGAATAACAGGCAAGTTTGGCCTTGGAGTACAAAATGAAGCAGGGCACAGGCTGATAGAATTTTGTCAAGAGAATACGATGGTCATAGCAAACACTCTTTTCCAACAACCCAAGAGACGGCTCTACACATGGACATCACCAGATGGTCAACACAGAAATCAGATTGACTATGTGCTCTGCAGCCAAAGATGGGGAAGCTCGATGCAGCCAGTAAAAACAAGACCAGGAGCTGACTGTGTCTCAGACCATGAGCTTCTCATTGCAAAATTTAGGCTTAAATGGAAGAAAGTAGGGAAAAGCACTAGGCCACTCAGGTATGAACTAAATCATATCACTGACGAATATGCAGTAGAGGTGACAAATAGATTTAAGGAATTAGATCTGATAGACAGAGTGCCTGAAGAACTATGCACAGAGGTTCGCAACATTGTACAAGAAGTAGCAACTAAAACCATCCCAAAGAAAAAGAAATGCAAGAAAGCAAAATGGCTGTCTGAAGAAGTTTTGCAAATAGCTGAGGACAAGAGGGAAGCGAAAGGCAAGGGAGAAAAAGAAAGATACTCCCAATTGAATGCAGAATTCCAGAGAATAGCTAGAAGAGATAAGAATGCCTTCTTAAATGAACAGTGCAAAGAAATAAAAGAAAACAATAGAATAGAGAGGACCAGAGATCTCTTCAAGAAAATTGGAGAAATGAAAGGAACATTTCATGCAAAAATGGACATGATAAAGGACCAAAATGGCAGGGACCTAACAGATGCAGAAGAGATTAAGAAGAGGTGGCAGAATTACACAGAAGAACTATACAAGAATGAGCTTAACATCCCTGATAACCACGATGAGGTGGTCACTGACCTCGAGCCAGACATCCTAGAATGTGAAGTGAAATGGGCCTTAGGAAAGCTGAGCAACAACAAAGCTAGTGGAGGTGACAGTATTCCAGCTGAGCTATTCAAAATCTTAAAAGACAATGCAGTAAAAGTGCTACACTCAATTTGCCAGCAAATTTGGAAAACTCAAAAGTGGCCACAGGATTGGAAAAGATCAGTTTACATTCCAATTCCAAAGAAAGGCAGTGCCAAAGAATGTTCAAACTATCGCACCATTGCACTCATTTCACATGCTAGTAAAGTTATGCTTAAAATCCTTACAAGCTAGACTCCAGCAGTATGTGGATTGAGAACTACCAGAAGTACAGGCAGGATTTCGAAGAGGCAGAGGAACTAGAGATCAAATTGCCAACATACGCTGGATCATGGAGAAAGCTAGGGAGTTCCAGAAAAGCATCTACTTCTGCTTCATTGACTATGCTAAAGCATTTGATTGTGTGGATCACAACAAATTGTGGCAAGTTCTTAAAGAGATGGGAGTAACAGACCATCTTGAGATGAACTCTGCTCTCCAACCTAACTAACTATGGTTACCCTCAGGTTAAGCCTGATAATTGCTGCTCTTCTCTTTCTCTCTCTATGGTCCCTACTGAAGCAAGAAGGTCCTGGACGAGCCTCTGTGAGAGGGCGGCTCGTATATGTTATCATCGATACCAACCAATTACCATCTGCTGCCTCCCTAGAGGTGAGAGATCTAGGGAGGTATGCCTTCCTGAGTTGGTATTTGTCCATCCCATGGTAGATCTGGGCCCTTCGTGAGAGGGAGGTGCCTGTTCTATTTCGGAGTCATCTGATTGGTACCCAGCTCAGTGGCAGGGAGCTGGTGAATTGGACACTCTTGACCTTCCAGCTTTTCAGCTTTCCAACTTTTGACTGAAGGACTGCCTGACTGGACTCCCCCCGGACTAATGGTTTTATCTTACTCCAGCACAGCCTTATTGGCGCTCAGGGGTGCCCCCCTCTCCTGGGTGCGACCCGCCTTCCTTTCCATCGTGCCTCTTGATGACGGGCCCAATTATTGGGACCCCGAGAGATGGCTGGGCAGGGACAGGAGCCTCTCTTCCAAATTTAACATGAGGCCCCTGGTGTGTTTTTTAGCCAAATGTTTTGAGGGGTTAGGGAGGGGGGTGGGTTTACCGGTTTGGTTGGAAACTAGGGGGGTTCCACCAACCGTTTCTCAGACCAGGTCAGGGACTGATCGTGCCGTGGTGGGGGCTGGGCTGGGGGCCTACGGGGCCCCGGGGCGGGGTGTGGGATTATCTATTCCCACGGCGGTTGGGAATGGCCGCAGGTGTAGGAACAGAGGGCCACATCAATACCCGGGGGTGCGTCCCTGCTGTCTTCAAGCGGTGATGCGCTCCGACCTTCTGATTTCAGCACGTGGTACCGGGAGCGAGGATGAGCAGCCACCTGAGCTCAGGCTCGTGTATTTCAATGCCAGGTCCGTAATGAATAAAGCACCTCTCATTCGTGATCTGATTGAGGAGGAGCATGCGGACCTGGCTTGCATTACGGAGACCTGGTTGGGCCCAGAGGGCGGGGTCCCCCTGGTTGATCTTAGCCCATCAGGTTTCCAGGTGCTGCACCAGCCTAGGGCTCAGGGTAGGGGCGGTGGAGTGGCAGTTGTTGTGAGGGAGACCTTACGTCTGCGGGAGGCCACCACAGTCCAGATAGCCGGGTGTGAGTCCCTCCTCCTGAGATGTGGTCCCAGAGCTCAGTTGGGCTTGCTGCTGGTGTACGTTTCACCTAGACACGTGGCAGCAGCCCTGCCTGAGCTTCTCGATATCCTCTCAGGGTTGGTGGTTGAGTTCCCCAAACTTATACTTTTGGGTGACTTCAACCTACCATCCCTGGGGGGATCATCTGAGTTAGCTCGGGAGTTCATGGCTTCCATGACGGCCATGGACCTGAAGCAGGTTATTCTGGGCCCGACTCACGGGGGGGGGGTGTCACACGCTCGATCTGGTTTTTCTATCCGGATGGTGGTTAGATGATCTTGGGGGGGGGGTTTCCCCAATTAATTCACCCCTGTCATGGACCGATCATCATCTCCTGCGGATGGTCTTCCGTTTTGCCACTCCCTGTCGTGGGGTTGCTGAGCCAACAAGATGTTTCCGCCCTAGACGCCTTATGGACCCTGAGCAGTTCCAAACGGCGCTTGGGCCCCCACCTGCCTCCTTTGCTCACAGCTCGGTCGATGCCCTAGTGGAAGCCTGGGAAAGGGCAGCCACAGAGGCACTCGACCAAGTTGTACCCATGCGGCCCTTGACCCGACGCAGATCCCAACGGGCCCCATGGTTCTCCATGGAGCTCCGTGAGATGAAGCGTCGGAGATGGGGCCTAGAGAGCTGTTGGAGGTCCAGCCGATCCGAATCCGACCGGTTACGACTAAGGTCGTTTACGAGAACTTAACTCGCAGCATTGAGGGTGGCTAGGTCTAACCACTTTGCCACCCTCATCGCGTCCACAGATAATCGCCCGGCCGCCCTGTTTAGGGTAACTCGCTCTCTTCTTAATCAGGAGGTGAGGGAGGAACCCTTGCAGGGTCGAGCCGAGGAGTTTAGTCGATTTCTGTCGGACAAAATCGCTCGGATCCGGACCGGTTTGGACTCCGACTGGGCAGAGTCTGACGAAGAGGATACGGGGGGCCTTGTCGATTTAATCTGGGAAGAGTTCGATCCTGTGACTCCTGAAGAAGTGGACAAGATCATGGGGAAGCTGAGCTCCACCACGTGTTTGTTGGACCCGTGCCCCTCCTGGCTGACTTATGCAGCCCGGGATGGGACACGAGGCTGGCTCCAGGCAGTGATTACTGCCTCTTTGAGTCAGGGTAGTTTTTCCGCCGCCTTGAAGGAGGCGGTGGTGAGACCCCTCCTCAAGAAGCCTGCCTTGGACCCAGCAATTTTAAACAACTATCGTCCGGTCTCCAACCTTCGCTTTTTGGCGAAGGTTGTTGAGAGCGTGGTGGCGCAGCAGCTCCCTTTGTTCTTGGATGAAGCTGACTACCTAGACCCGTACCAATCGGGTTTCACGCCCGGGTACAGCACGGAGACGGCATTGGTTGCACTGGTGAATGATCTCTGGCGGGCTCGGGACAGAGGTTGCTCCTCTGTCCTAGTCCTTTTAGACCTCTCAGCGGCTTTTGATACCATCGACCATGGTATCCTGCTGCGATGTCTCAGAGGGTTAGGAGTGGGAGGCACAGTTCTCCAGTGGTTCTCCTCTTACCTTCTGGGACGTTCGCAGTAGGTGTTGGCAGGGGGGCAGAGATCGACCTTGAGAACTCTCATTTGTGGAGTTCCTCAGGGATCGGTTCTCTCGCCTCTCCTGTTCAACATCTAGATGAAGCCGCTGGGTGAGATCATTCGTGGTTTTGGAGTTGGGTATCACCAATATGCTGATGATACCCAGCTTTTTATTTCGACCCCAAACCACCCCAGTGATGCCCTCGACGTGATGTCCCATTGCCTGGAGGCGGTCCGGGTCTGGATGGGGAGGAACAGGCTTCGACTCAACCCTGAAAAGACTGAGTGGCTGTTCGTGCCGGCATCCCCGGAAATTCCGATTATTCCATCATTGGCCATGGGGGGTGAGCTATTACCCCCTGTAGATAGGGCCCGCAACTTGGGGGTCCTTCTAGATTCACAGCTCTCTTTGGAAGAGCATATTGGAGCTGTGACTAGGGGGGCCTTTGCCCAGGTTCGCCTGGTGCGCCAGTTGCGGCCCTATCTAGACCGGGATGCCTTGCGCACAGTCACTCATGCGCTCGTGACCTCTCGTCTAGACTACTGTAATGCTCTCTACATGGGGCTGCCCTTGAGGTCCACCCAGAGACTCCAACTGGTGCAGAATGCAGCCGCGCAAGTTGTCTTGGGAGTTTCCCGATACTCCCATGTTACACCTTTGCTCCGCGAGCTGCACTGGCTACCGGTTGCTCTCCGGTTCAAGGTGTTAGTGATGACTTACAAAGCCCTTCATGGCATGGGTCCGGATTACCTACGGCAACACCTGCGGCCGGCGCTCCCACAGAGAGGGCCTCCTCAGGGTGCCGCCGATCAAAGAATGCCGATTGGTGACCCCCAGGGGGAGAGCGTTCTCTGTGGGCGCGCCAGACCTTTGGAACCGCTTACCGGTTGAGCTCCGGATGGCCCCCGACCTTCGCTCCTTCCAGCGCGATCTCAAAACTTTCTTTTTCGAACAAGCTGGCCTGGTCTGACGGGATGGGGTTGGGTTTTTATAAATAGTTTTAATTTTAATATGTATTAATTTTATGGGCATAATGTTTAATGGCTTTTTAATTTTTGTATTCTATTTTTATTGTGTATTGCCCTGTTCACCGCCCTGAGTCCTTCGGGAGAAGGGCGGTATACAAATTAAATTATTAAATTAAAATTATTAAATTATTTGTCTCTTGAGAAACCTATATGCGGGTCAAGAAGCAACAGTGAGAACTGGACACGGAACCACTGATTGGTTCAAAATTGGGAAAGGAGTCTGGCAAGGCTGTATATTGTCACCTTTCCTGTTTAACCTATATGTAGAGCACATCATGAGAAAGTCAAGAATCGATGAATCAAAAGTTGGAATTAAGATTGCCGGGAGAAATATCAACAACCTAAGGTATGCAGATAATACCACTCTAATGGCAGAAAGTGAAGAGGAACTAAAGAGCCTCTTATTGCGAGTGAAGAAGGAGAGTGCAAAAGTTGGGTTGAAACTAAAAATTAAGAAAACCAAGATCATGGCATCTGGCTCTCTCAGTTTCTGGCAAATAGATGGGGAAGAAATGGAGGTAGTGACAGTTTTTATTTTCCTGGGCTCCAAGATCACCACAGATGGGGAACTGCAGCCAAGAAATTAAAAGACGCTTGCTCCTGGGGAGGAAAGCCATGGCAAATCTAGACAGCACACTAAAAAGCAGAGACATAACCCTGCCAACAAAAGTGCGTATAGTCAAGGCTATGGTCTTCCCAGTTGCAATGTATGGCTGTGAAAGTTGGACCATAAGAAAGACTGAGCGCCAAAGAATTGAAGCCTTTGAACTATGGTGCTGGAGAAGACTCCTGCGAGTCCCTTGGACTGCAAGGTCAGTCCTAGAGGAGATCAACCCTGACTGCTCTTTAGAAGGCCAGATCCTGAAGTTGAAACTCAAATACTTTGGCCACCTAATGAGAAGGAAGGACTTACTGGAGAAGAGCCTAATGCTGGGAAAGGTTGAGGGCAAGAGAAGAAGGTGATGACAGAGAATGAGGTGGCTGGATGGAGTCACTGAAGTAGGTGTGAGCCTAAATGGACTCCAGAAGATTGTAGAGGACAGGAAGGCCTGGAGGAACGTTGTGCATGGGGTTGCGATGGGTAGGACACGACTTTGCAACTAACAACAACTCAGTCACTGATTTACAAACTCATTAAGTGGAAAATCACGTGACTGTGACTGTGCTTATGATTTTACTTCAGCTTTCCTTTTCCACTGAGATAAAGGACTTAATATTTGTATTTACATTCATTGGAGAGAAAGGAATTATAAGAGAATAATCTAGCACAATGGGGAATACATATCGAAAGGAGTGATGTTTATTCCCCATTGTGCCAGCTCTGCCTAGTATGCTTGCAGCTCAGAGCAGCTGAGGAAACAAGCAAATCTAAAGGTGTGAAAGTGATTAAAGTTTTGTCAGTTAGAGGCAACAGCCAGAACTGAACTTTTTCACTTGCAGTTAGCCCTTTTTAGGGATGTACTGAGTGGCAGACAAAAGCAGCTCAAGAAGAGGTAGCTTATTTAGGCAAACTCTCCTCTGTGAGGAGGGAAAAACAAAAAAAGTGAGGTATAGGACAATGCATATTAACTGTGAATACATGCTGCAAAAGTCGTAAATGTGGGCATTAGTCACAAAGTTGCTTTTTCATTGCTATCGTAATTTCAAATACTTGTTCAAGGCAGTAGCTAAGTGAGATCTACCTATATACTTAATAAGAGCTGCAAGTTATGGGATAAGCTTATAATTATTAATAGAGAGTTAGTATAATGTAGTGGTTATGTTGTACTAGGTCTAGGGAGACCCAGATTCAAGTCTACTCTTAGCCATGGAAGTGGTTGATTTGAGGCTAGTCACTGTCTTTCTGCCACTTTTTCTAAAATTCAAAAATAGGGTTTTAGTATGGGTAAACTGAAGAAAGGAATTTTAGGTTATTCATCTATAGTGATAGGAAGGAAGATGAAATATAAGGAATTGTTCATAACAACACATTCAACAAGTTTTCTATTTAAAATTGTTCCCTTTAACTGGCAAGTAATAATAGACTTGCAAATATTTGGAAAGGGCTGTGAAACTATCATTGTTTATTTTTTAAGCACACTTAGAAATGGAGATGATGTGATACTTATTTTTTTTTAAATGATAATACTGCAGTGATTAAATATTTTGTCTAGTATTAAAATGCATCGCATCACACATGTGTCAGAAGCACCAAGGCGCTTCCAGTTGAAAGGATTAGCTGGTGATATCCATTGCCTGGGGGGTGCCCAGTTGGGGGCCCCTTTCATGTCCCTGGCAGAAGCTGGAGTGAAGGGTGGAAGCTCATCCCACCCCACACCAGCACTTGCATCTCAAACATAGGTTTGCCTCCAACCCAGCATCCTAACCACATGAGCCCCCTTAGCAGCACCGGGTTAAGACAATTGCCAAGGAGTTCAACTATAAAAAAATATTATTTGGGGCTTATATTTTAATCAATTGAGAACTATGAATATTGACAACTCCTAATTTGCTCCTATTTGCTCCAAGAGGTAAATTTAGAATCTTTCTACTCCATTTGTAGCAGAGAAATCTAGAAAGTTGCCTTCTGAAAGTCAGAAGCTGCATGTTTCCATCTCCAACAATTTTGGTTCGTGTAATGGAGTGGGTTAAAACAGAGGGACCAGTTCTGTGGAAAAAGGTTTTTTCATGGACCGGAGAGCGCATGGTTTTGTGTGCTGCCTGCATCCCACGGAAGGTGCTTTGCTTGTTTGTGCAGACCGATTGCTGGCATGCCGTGGCCTGGTACCAGTCCACGGACCAGGGGTTGGGGACCCCTGGGTTAAAAGATTTCATAAAAGTGGGGAGGGAGAACTCTGAAAGAGTCTCTTCTGGTCTCTACACTACGATTGGAAGAGACAGAAATAATATTACCAGAGACTCTGTTGACTCCTGACCCACCCTTTGCCATTTGCTAATCAATAGTGTTCAGTTTAGACTCTAGATAACCTGGATTGGGAAATGGTCTTCTAAAGGTTGGAGTGTGTTCCATAGGCCTCCAAATATGTTGTTACCACAGCTTGATTTTCTGTAGTATGACTAAAGGAAGGAAAATATTCATGACTGGAGGATAATCATATTGGCTAAGGGCAACAATTTGGACTTAACCTTCTACTCACTGTAGATGTTTAATCTAATAGATGCTTCTGCTGAATGGAAAGTATGGGACAATTTCTGCTGATTTTCTTTTTACCTAGACCTGTCAGCAGGAATGTTACCCAAATAGAATTCTCATTTCAGAATCCAAGTCTTTTTTGATTCCCGCACAACTGTGGAGAATAAACAAAGCTCAAATAAGTTTAGAAGCAGCACTTCGGTAATAATAGTGTTCTTTTCAGAATGTGGACTACACTAAATGCATGGAATTGTTCTTCCCCAAAGCCTACAAATTGCGTATTCTTGACTCTTGGGAAGCCTGTCTCTCAGATGTGATATTTCCCTACCCTATAAAAAGATGAGAACCCACCAGTAACTTTAAGAAAGACGTAACATAATACACCTTCCACTCTGTTGACTCTTAGAAGAACAAAAGAAGTTTCCTGGATTCCTGTGAGAATCCCTTAGGGAATGAACTCGTAGTGCAAAACTGTCTTTTCTGCTTACTATTGGCAGGCAGGGAGTTCTTATTCATTCTCCCCCAACCTCTTTTTTTGTCACAGTGGCATTCCACTTTGCTGATTTACTAGATATAAGGTAGCTAAATCTGTATTTATTCTACATTTTTATTATCTGCTGCCCCTGCAGTAAATATATTCTTATAACTTTATGCATGGAAATTAAACAGAAAGATCTTCTACTTAATTTATTCAGACAGAGCTCTTGTTAAAGTTTCAGAAATAGTAAACAAGTGTGTGGCAACTATAGCCCTCCCCCCCACCCAAAAAAATATTTGAAAATGCAAAAAAAAAAAAAAAACCAAAACACAACAACAACAAAACTGTAAGCTGCTTTAATTGTCAACTGTTAGTTTGGTGGCAGTATCAATTCTACACTTTTGGAATAAATTTTATTAAGGCATTGCATGTCTCTGCTTTACAAGTCAATTTAGTGAATAAATATGAACTAGGGTAAAACGCTCCCTCCACTCCCAGATTCTGTTATAATTATGTAGGAATTAAACCAGTAAAAATGTAGATTGAACCCTGGGCTTAATTGGTTTATGTTTAAAGATTCTTTGATCAGTGATAACAGAAATATATATTAACATGTTGCATTTTAAAGTGATGCTGCCTTTCATTAATCAAGTGTCTGTATGGTTGATTAATTTGAACAAGGTTTAAATTGCTATGAAAATTTATCATTCATAGCCATGATCTCCATTTACATATATGTTAATTATGGTAAATGTAATCTTTCTGAATCCTTTGGGCTGAATACTAAAAAGACATTGTGATCACAGAAAGGACCTACTTTTCTATTACCATGTAGAATTTGGTCTGTTTCTCTTGGAGAGGGACTAGACATATAAAAGCATTTAACAGTGAAGACAAGTTTACCTTTCAAGTGATCTTTAAACATTCGCCATTTAAAATCTTGCTTTCTTCCCCCCCCCCTTTTTTTTAAAGGGAAAAACTTTACTTGTTAAAACTCATCTGATGAAAGGGAAAATTGGTATGTTCCTTCCAGCTCTAAAATATTTTGAACTATTTTCCCATTTTAGTTGGTTAATTAGTAGGTATATTATGTTTTCTCTGTTTCTCTCTCTTCAGAACACAGAAGTTAGCAAATCTGAAATGTCTGCAATACAATAAAAATTAATTACATCGCAGGAGATAAGACACACCCCTGAGGTTTATAGCCTCTTAAAAAGAATGTCTCTGGGCAAAACATAGCAATGGAGAAATGATACTGAAGATATTGGTATGGTTAAATGCAAATAAATATATTTCACTCTCCTCATTTAAAACCTCCAAGAAACAGCAAAAACGTATTGGGTGGCTGTAAAAGCCATAAAAGAAGAATACATTTCCTAAAAAAATATCCCTGGCAATGGCAGCTATTAGGAAATGAGAAAATCCATCCATTTGTGTTCACCCATGGATATCAACAGATTAAGCAAGCAAATTGTCCTAGTAAAGAAAGATTCATTTTAATGTAATTCATGTTGTATAATGATTTCCTGTCATGGCTTGCAGAAGCAATGCTTTTGAATGAATGCGTTCTATTAAATGTTGTTATGTCCAAGCAATAGGTTTCTTTACATAGAAATTGTAGTTTGGAAATGGAGAGGTACTAAAAGTTAGTTATGGGCTACTATGGAGATTCTCAGGCTTCAAGGAAAAACAAAGTTGGCTCTTGAAAAAGCACTTTTGGGACAACCCTGACCTGGATGACTGAGAATCTTCATAGACATCTGTCTACATTAGGTTGGCAAGCAGCAGCTTTGACTGTGTAACATGAAATGCCAAGTTTGGATTCCCATGCACAAAAAGTTAAATAATGCCAATGTAGTACTGGACAGTCCCCCCCTGAGCAGATGATTTAAAACATCTAATCTAGATGAAAATAAAAAGTGGTACCCTGCCTAGTGCTCTACCCTATTATGTGGCTCCAACAAAAGCTATAAATCTGTAAGAATAATGCTTCAGCATTTTTCAAATACGTGGGTATAGATATACACATTTTGTCTGGCTCTTGATAGAGCAGTTTGAAATAACCAAGGGAGGCAATTAATCATATTGTTCTGCCAGATCCAGGCTGCTTCCTGACGGGATTACGGGAGATTACTTGCTCACTGTGCACAATCCTTTAGCATAGGATAGATTAGATTTCTAAGCACTACATTTGGTTGCCGCTGCTACAGGTAGTCCTTGTTTAGTGACCACCTTGTTTAGCAACCACTGATGGAAAAAGTAACTTTGCATCCAATGCCTGCATTTACAGCCTTCGCAGGTCTGTAAACATAAGCAAAGTCATGGTTTCACTTAGTGACCATTTCAGTTAATACTGAGCTGCTGGGCCCAATTGGGGTGACTAAATGAGCACTGCCTCTACTTGCAGACATATATTAAGGATATTATATATGCCAGTAAATACATAGCTCAAATCTCTTCTCAACTGAATGTACAGATCTTTGTAAGCATTTGAAACTTGTTCTCCTTTACTCCACCTGTAATATGAGTTACAGTTAGCTTCAGTTCATAATGTTGTTCCCATATGAAATGTTCTAGTTTTGGTCCTGGTTGTGGGTTATGGACCCCAGGTTTTCTAAAATTGGGCCCTTAATGAACCAAATGGCCTCTTTTTCTAGCAACCTTCAAAAATTCTCTGTCTGAAGGGGATGCATTGCGTAAGACCCACTGTCTGGGCTGCTACAGATGTCTCTGCTTTGTTTCTGAAGTTTAGACTTCCAAGTTGGAAGTTCATTGTTTGTTTGCCTTATTTTCTGAGTTGTTATAAAAACAGATATCTGTGAAATATATAAAAAAATACTTTGTGCAGCATTTAGTGAGTCCAAATGTTTAATACATTCCTTTATTATTGCTGCAGGGAGGTTAAACCAGAGAAGGCTGTCTCATCATATCCTCATGTACCACTTAAGTCAGTTCAAGTGGACTCATCTATATTTGTATTCCGAGCCTATAAGCCCAGATACATTTATGCATTCATTTATTGTTCTTTATAGCTTGTGAACCACTCGGTAACCAAGTTCTCAGGGTAAGGTTCATAAAAAGAAAAATATCACATTATTCTGTAATTTAGTTAATTTTTATTTATTTACAGTTTTTGTAACCTAACCCACCCCAATCTCTAGAGTCCAGGCCTCATACAAAAAAGTAATAACAATACAAATGCAGAAGAAAAAAGAAAGCCATAAGACAAACTGCCCTTATAAAACATACCACACAACAATCAGCTCAGTTGAAACATGGAAGAAAAATGGCCGCCTGGAATTCCATATGACCTTCTAGAATGTTCTACAACATGAGGCCACAGCCACAGCCCAATAGGCCTGTCTTTTTGTCCATGAACCCCCAACCTCCTCTAAATTTACCTAAATATAGGAATAAATAGGAGTTGCTTTGAGTAAATGTGCATATAGGAGTCACAAAAGGGCAAGCACTTTCTGTGCATCAATGGGAAATCCACAGGTGATGCTATTACTTTATCAACTTACAGGAACCACAATGGGTGTGAAGGGGGAGGGTTTTATTCCTCCCTCCCCTATTTTCCCCAAGCTGTATTTTCAAACAAAGGCACTTTGAATTAAGGGCTTGATTAAAAATACCAATGGCTGCTCCAGATCAGCACAGATATAATACTATCTCAAGGTCCTTTTGAGAGCAAGACAGCTTTGAGCTCACTAAATGCATTCCTCTGGTCCACTAGTTTTGTCACTTGGTCAAAGAATGCAATAAGATTTGTCTGGCATGATCTGTTTTTGACAAACCCATGTTGGCTTTTAGTGATAACTTTGTTTGCATCAAGGTGTTTGCTGATTTGTTGTTTGATTATCTTTTCCAGAATCTTCCCAGATATTGAGGTCAGGCTGATAGGTCTGTAGTTTCCAGGATCTACTTTTTTCCATTTTTTGAATATGGGAACTACATATTGGGGCAATTTACAATAGAAAAAAATATATATTTAAAATCATAAGATTAAAACATAAAAGCAGGGCTTTTTTTCTCATAGAATGCTCAGAATGGCGTTCCGGCACCTTTTTTTGCACACAAAAAAAAGCTTTTGCACAAGCTATGCTACTCCCTCTATTGGCTTTCAAAAGCCTATTGGCTTTCAAAAGCCAATAGGAATTGCTGCTGAGCGCACCAAAAGACCTGGCTAGCAAACGTTGCACCGGCTAGTTATCTGCAGTGAAAGCAAGTAGGCAGGAACTTTGCATCCCTCCCTGCTGCCCAACTACACCATCTCAAGTAGGTAAGTAAGAGAGGACAAGGAGTGGGAGGTGGGTTCTGCGGAGTCCATGTGCACTCCATCCTTGTGCTCACCCGTGTCAGCCAGGCTGGTGGCCTACCTGGTGCTGGACCTGCACCACCGTTGCCTCGCCCTGCGTGCATAAGTGGCCACCCTGCATTGCTTGGCCTGCCCTGCCTCCACTGCCCACCCCGCGCAGCCCTGCCATATAGAGCGGGCCCTGCTGCTCCCACGGCACCAGCCGTGCCGGCTCTGGCCCCGTGGGGGAGCCTGCCACCAACACCCCTCGCACCCATGACCGCAGCAGCGCCGCCCCACCCCACCCACCCCCGCCTCCTGCGTCCACCAAGATGAGAGTTCCGGCACCTTTTTTTTTTTTAGAAAAAAAGCACTGACTAAATCCATTTTCACTCTTATCACATCTACAAATATCTTTATGGCTGCTACACTTCCTATCCTCTCTTCTTGCAACTCTCAGAGGCTCTTGTTTGGAGAAAAGGTTCCTTCTCCTATCTGTCATGATCATAGCTGGTTAGATTGTTTTTAAGAAAGAACATTTCTGCATCCAACCTCTTTCTCTATTTTATGTTCAGCTCTGTTCCTCTGCTCTGTTCCGCTCATGCTGAAGTGGCTTAATTTTGTTACTTTTTCTGCTTAGCATTTTAGAAACATATTTAAAAGGCCCTTACATGGGAGAAGTCATTAGTGTGTTCACAAAATTTGGATAATTTCTGCTTAAGTGGTTAATATTTACATAATGTATTTGCTGCAAATCCAGATTCATTTTTAGTCACAACTTAATGAAATTAAAATGTCACTCTGGAAACTTTTGCAAGTCTAGCATTTTTCATTACCTGACAGGTTCTTTTAAAAAATACTTCTTTTGCAATTTTCTTCCTCCTTTCCTTCTTTCCTTCTAAGTTCTGTAGTTAGATACTTGGGTGCCTTGACATGGTATGAATATTTTCCAATTCCATTTCAAAACATATGTCAAGGAAAAGGAAATATTTACACATTTGTGACAAGACCTGGAAATAAATGACAGAATTATCTTAGAAATAATATATTTCTAAATGGCAAGCAATTTTGTTAAAGAGGTATTTGCCATTGTTGCTTTGGTTCTTTGATTTGCATGGACTCAAATAAAATTATTGGCTTTAATACTATTATTTCTAATAACTAGCAACTACAAGTAGAGTTTGATATCCGCTCGTTCAGTGATCATTCGAAATTACAACGGCACTGAACAAGGGGCACATATAAATGGTCTTCTTCTTAGTTGTGGCCATCACAGCTTCCCTGTGGTCACTGAGCACAATTCAGCTGCTTGGCAATCAACCTGCAATTACAATATCGCAGCATCCCATTGATCATGTGATCACCATTTGCAACCTTCCCAGACAGCTTCTGAGAAGCACAGTCAATGGGGGAAGCTGCAAGAGATTGCAAATGGCAATCATGTGATTGCAAGATGCTGCAACCTTGTGGAATTTGCCTAATAATGGCAACTGGGACTTCCGGAACTTCCATTGTAAGTCAATGCAATCATGTGACACCACATCTTACAACCACATCACGTAGCATGGAGTTCCCATTACTGTTGGTAAGCAGGGACTACCTGTCTTCCTTTCAATAATCCTCCATGGAAATATTAGCAAATAAAAAATAAGTATATAGCAAAAGTAGAACGTTAGTAAACAATGCAATCTCCACCTTTGAGTTTCCACATCCAGACCTATGGATGGTATAGTTTGACATTTTAAGAACTGAATATATTGTGTTAAGCTTGATTATAGCTTTCTAAACTATATGGGTATATTTTTTTAATAGTTTATAAGACAACTTCAGGGAAAATTCAACTGTTTGAATGAAGTGATCCCTTTTGTGCTTTCCTTTTTTTCTTTTTTACCTGGTAAGATGGATTTTTTCCCCCCAACCCTCTTCTTTATAAATAAATATGATACATTTAAAGATACAAGTGACTGGGTCAGTTTTGTGACAGTTTTTGTCTGCTGAAGAAAGTGACTTTATGATGATTATCTGCCTGAAGAGCTGAAAGGATGTGAGAGAGCTTTTACAAAACTATCTTTCTCTCTTGGGTCTTAAGAAGAGCAACTGAGCAGGAGGGGGGAAAAATAGGTACTGCATGGTGCCAACAAGTGATCTCGGTATCCAAATCTTAGTGTAGCACAACATAAAACTGTTTATTTATCTGTCTAATCTAATATACAAGGCCATTAAATCCTAATCATTTAAGGCCAATGTCTTCGATGGGGGAGGGGAATCCTTGTTTTGAACCAGGGCATTGCTTTTTAAGACAACATCAATGCTTTTAATGTTGCTTTGATTGAAAGTGTTGGGCATTTTATGTTTGCATACCATTTACAAATATCTGCTCCTTTAAAAAAAAACTGCCAATCAAACTGACAGCACTTCCAATCTATTCCAGCCCCCTTCATTTTCCCCCTTAAGGAGACAACTCATGATTACAAATCTAGGAACACTTCATTCGGAATGTTATCGAATGGATATTTTGAAGCAGAAATACAGAGATTAATTGCATGCAAACATTGCCAGCATTAATTTTTTTTTCTTGCTCAGCTATGCAAAGGAGGCACAACTACTTTTTGTACTGTACTAGTGAAATAAGGAGGAATTTTCCCATCTGTTCCACAGTGGTTACTCCTTCACATTTGAATATTCATCACGGCCATGTCAAAAGACACATCCTAATTGCACGTCATAGACGAGACTATGACCCTAAACACAGTTCTACTCAGCGAATAAATTCCCACATTTTGCTGGTACCTGCTGCCATTATATTAACTGAAAAGAAAGCAAATGGAATACCTGGCTAGGTGACCTAGCCCTGAGGAATATCACCTGCATGCAGTTCATCACTCTTTTCACAGGGGTGGTATTTGAAAGATTCTTTGGAAATTTCACCAGGAGCATGATGCAATACTAGATGGATTGATGACACAAGAACATGAGTTGATATGAGATGAGAACAAGAAGTAAGATTGTAATATTGGGCATGCTGCCAAAAATTCAGGCAACAAGAGATTTGTAGACTTATACTTATGTTTCCTCACAATAACTACAATGCATTCGGAAATAATCCTATAGAATAGTATAGTGTGTCTTATAAAACCTCTGTCTGAACTGTCTAGGAAGAATGGAAATGTCTATAAAATGAGATACTGAAGTTGCAGCCATTAACAATCCCTACAAGAAGGGGAAAAAATGGCAGAAATCTAAAAAGGGCAGTATGGATACGTGCAGAGTTTTCTAAAATGCCAAACAGAAAATGCCAAATCAGAAAATGGAAAAAGGAGAGCTTAGCCAAAAGAGAATGCAAGATAGTCTTCATGACTGGAGGAATTGGGTCTGAAAAGCTGAAGCTCAGAATAAGCTGAGGCTTGTGAGAGTTATCAAAAATAACAAAAGAGAGAGCTCTTTTGATATGTTAGAAATAAAAGCAAAGCCAAAGAAATTATTGACCCATGGCGGGAAGAAATTGGTGATCCAGTAAAAGGGGATAATGAGAAGGGAGAGCTTCTTAACTCCTATTTTGTGTCTCTCCTCCCCTAGAAGTAAAATGGAGTCCTAGTTGATTTAAACTATGCCATGAAAGGAATGAGAGAAATTTTGGATAGCCAAGGAGAAGCAGTAATTTACCTAAGGTAATACAGATGAGTTATATTTTGGGGTACTAAAGGAAGTAGCAGAAGTGATAGTAGAGCCATCCTTGATCATTGTTGAGGACACCCAGAACAGTGTTGAGATCTGAAGAAGAGCAAATATCATTCCTACCTTCAAAGAGGGAAAGAAGGAGAATTCAGGAAACTACAGACTTGCCAGCATATTGTCTATACTGAGCAAAATCTTTACATAGTTTATTATTCAGAAGTTTGTGACCACTTAAGCCTATAAGAATTAATAGAAATCAGCCTGGGTTTGTCACAAAGATATTGTGCCAGACTATTCGTACTGCCTTCTTTGATAGAACTACTAACTTAGTAGATTGTGGGAAGGCCAAAGACATAGAGTACCTCTCATTCCAGGCCTGTCATAATTTCACGCAACTATTAAGCAACCGGTTGTAAGTTGAGGACTCCTATGTGATATTGTCTTCCATAAAATGACAAAATATGAGCTAGATTAATTCTCATTTGATCAACAGATCACTCATCAAATATGTTCCACTTCAGCTTGGAAGGAATTATCAAGAGAGCGTTTAGCGCTCTCTCCTGGACCCTATGTGTGTATCAACATTTTTATCATCAATGACTTAAATGAGAGAGTTGCGTTACAGTTTCCAGGTGACACAACAATTAGAATAGAATAGAATAGAATAGAATAGAATAGAATAGAATAGAATAGAATAGAATAGAATGGAATGGAATGGAATGGAATGGAATGGAATGGAATGGAATGGAATGGAATGGAATGGAATGGAATAGAATAGAATAGAATAGAATAGAATGGAATGGAATGGAATGGAATGGAATGGAACGGAACGGAACGGAACGGAACGGAACGGAACGGAACGGAACAGAACAGAACAGAACAGAATAGAATAGAATAGAATAGAATAGAATAGAATAGAATAGAATAGAATAGGAGAACCATGGAGCTCTTCTAGTCCAGCTCCCTGCTCAAGCAGGAGAAACTATACCATTTCAGACAAGTGACTAGTCTAGTCTCTTCTTAAAACTCTTCAGTGCTGGAGCACCCACTAGGAGAGGTGGTTAATATTTTAGATGAAAGAGAGAAGATTCACAAAGATCTATTCTAGACAGACTTGAGCATTGGGCTGAAATGCATAGGATGGAATTTAATGGAAAATTAGAAAGACCTGCATCTGAATGGTAAAATATAAGGCACAAAATAAGGAAGATTTGTCAATAAAACATGTGAAAAAGTATCATTATTTATTACAAGTCAAGGGGGCGATGCAGTAGCTTAACAGGAAATGCTATCTTTGGGTGCATTAATATGAGTGTTGAGCCCAGGTCAAAGGAAGTGATACTGTGCCTTGGTAAGTGGTCATTTATCTAGTGTCCAACTCTGTGCCCCAGAGTGCAAAAGGATCGTGACAAATTGGAGAAGTTCAGAAAAGGGCTATCGAAACGATGAGGGGGTTTATCGGGAAAAGTATGAGCTGGGTCAGTAGGAGACGGATATTTTTAATCCACAGGGGGGAAAAAGGGTGGGAGATATTAGAGTGGTCTTATGATTCTACAGAACTGCTACAATATCATGAGTCAAGAAATTGGAAGGCAGGTGATTTCCAGCAGCTATAACCCAACCAGTCGTTTTTGCCAATTTGCATCATGCCACCATCAGATTGGAGACACCGATATCAACTTAGCAGACATGCTTCCAGCAGTAGACAAGTTGTAGGCCTTCACCATGATTATATAGCAAATACACTCTAAAGTTTTTTTTCTCTCTCTTGTCTCTCTCGGGAAATACAACAAAAGATTCCAGGTCAATTATGACGTCGCTAAAATGGCACAAAGGAGGTATATTCAAGGACAATTAAGCCATGCCAAAGAAATAATGGAAAGTGCAGGATGTATTGGGACAAAAAGGCGGATGTCACACTCAGAATGGGAGCACAGTAGAGAAAGATAAAACATTGGCAAAGAATTTCTTTGGAAATGCTTCTGACTTTTCAACTGATTAATCTTGATTCCCCAGGTAGTTGGCAACACTGAGGAGACAAATCTAAGGAGGGTCAGACCTGACTAGTGCATAGGTGGAAGATTAGCAAGAAATTCTAGATATGAAGGCTGAGTTCCTAAAATAAGGCAAGAACCGCCCACTGCTATATTGTTGATTTTTTTAAAAAAAAATGTCGCCAAACAAATCCCTAAATAGACATGTTGATGAAGTCATCAGAAATCAAAGTTGACTCAAATGAGACTTCCTATATGTCTTCAAGAGACGATTTACTATCTAGGGCTGTAGTTATACATGTTTCTGAAAGACTTCTTCTGGAATATGCTTGCCAACTGTTTTTAATCAGATGAGGAAACTGACATAATCACAAATGATCTTCCCTGCACTTCATCTCAAGGGAACACCAAATGTTTCCTTCCACTTTAATTGGGTATGCTGACTCCTCAACAATGTGTCTAAATTCCTTTCGTTTCTAATTAAAGGAAAATCTATTATACCTCTGTTAGGCCCTTCTGGAGCCACAGTGGAATCAGAGGGGACTTTCAGGGCACATTTCAGAGTCATGGCAAGTAAATATACCTGTCTAGAGAGGCATTTTAAGACATCTTCTCTGATATACACATTTGCAAAACCTGGGCGCATGTGTACATGTGTGTTTCAATCTTTCGTTCAGTTGGCTCTTGAAGATAAATTAGGATCTCCCAATCTTTTAACTAATGGACATGCTTGGAAATTGGAGAGAATATCCTGGGTGCAATGACTAATGTAGGGAGGATCAGAGCAAAAGTATCTTGTGTAACCAGGAGTCCCAGGCAGTACAATGATAATTCAGGCTAAATTCTGGTCAGGAATAATCCTTGAATAAGGTAAGAGGACATCTATGCCTCATAGGTGTCCATCCCTAGTTATAATAATGACAATGTGTTTGATGTTGGTATTCAAACACCACCCTTCAATTGTTGCATGATGACACTGCCCACAAGTATATTAGATAGGACTTCTCTTATTCCTAACCTTTGAGATCTGCAAAGACCTTGACATGCGTGAGTGCGAGCAGAATTTATGGCATAATCAGATCAGAAACTCTTCTGAGTTACTCCTTGTAACACTTACAGCACGTTACAAGGAGGGATTTGGAATCTGTTTGGGAAGTGAGCTATCTCTGCCTCAAGAAGAAAACAAATCAGCCCAGTATACAAAGCTCATTCTTGAAATGGGCTTAGTTTTACATCAATGTGCAAAGGATTCGCTTAGCAAAATGATTCTGCTGTGACGACACCACAACCAAACTCTTGAAGACTTGCTTTTTAAACATTGCCAGGAATTTGCTTTTCCTTCAGGGTGAAGAGTCCAATAAGCACAAATTGTGAATACAAAGGTAGTTCTTGACGTACAACTTTTCATTCAGTGAACATTCAAAGTTACAATGACACTGAAAAAAGTGACTTACAACCGGGCTTCACACTTATCATCACCCCAGCATTCCCCGCAGTCCCATGATCAAAATTCAGGCATTTGGCAACTGGCTTGTATTCATGACAATTGGAATGTCCTAGGGCAGGGCTAGGCAACCTTAGACTCTTTAATGACTCGTGGACTTCAACTCCCAGCATGGCTGGCTCAGGAATTCTGGGAGTTGAAGTCCACGAGTCATAAAAGAGCCAGGGTTGCCTACCCCTTTCCTAGGGTCACATGATCACCATTTGGGATCTTCCTGGCCAGCTTCTGACAAGCAAAGTCAACAGGGGAAGGTGGATTTGCTTAGCACGATTCACTTAACAACTGCAGTGATTTCACTTAACAACCATGGCCAAAAAGGTCATAAAATCGGGCACAACCCATTCAATAGCCACCTTGCTTGGCAAGAGAAATTTTAATCCCCATTGTGGTTGTAAGTGGAGAACTAGTTGTCACGCCCTGTAAGAGTTCAAGAAGGACGGGATGGCCCTCTTTTGCAGTCTCTCCAAATAAAGCCTTCGCTGTTTAATGTTAAGTGAAGGCCACATTGCCCGAGCCTCTTTTTCTCAAGGAAATGCTGAGATGGAACATGTTTACCATTAAACAGTTCTGAAGGCTGAATCACAGTGAGTCAGTTTATTTCATCTTTGGCTGTCCTTTTTATCCACATCCGAAATATTACTGAGGCTAGTTCATGCTTCAGTTGCATTCTAATCCCCAAAACCACTTTACATATTTTCTCTTCTAGGACATCTGTATTAGCCCAGCCTCACTTTTTTTACTAACCTATCCTCTTTTCTTTCTCAGCTGCTTGGTGTTTTTACATCTCTCAAGAGGGGCTAATTCTTTACAGCTGCATCCTGCTTGCCAAGAATCTCACATGTGCAAATTATTAATCTTTTCTATTGCTACAGTAACTTCCAAGGCTTTAAACACACACTCCCCCATCTGAAGCTGGCCTTTTTCCAAGGAAACTTTCCCTTTTACTTGGCTAACAGATAATCTGATCTCCTACGGAGTTGACGTTGTCAGTTAGCACAATTGCCTGTTTCCAAGAAATAATGTACCAGCTTGGATTTAATTAAGAAATATAAACCTGAGTGCTTTATTTGGTGTTGAAACTGGGGGTGCATGAAGAATTGCTTTATTTTCTCTCCCAACAAATACTTTAAGGCACATGTTTCTATCAGCAGCTGTTTTCACTGAGCCAAAACCAGTACTGGAAATTTGAGACATGTAAACAGAATCCTAAAATTATAAAGTGATATCCAAGGAGATTTCCCTGGGTTTTCAGCTGAATGTATTAAGATGAAAGCTTTTGACACAAACTCACTAATACAGATATATCGTTGACAGAGCCATGTAGGTCTCATTTATACGAACATATGCATATATATCCTCCTTCAAAAGTATGGCTAATAATATCAGCAACAATTTAGATTTATGCTTTCCTCCAACAACAGTGTGATGTAGACTAGACCAAGACATATTGATTACCTAAAAGTCACTCCTGAGCCTCCATGGTTAATAGTGGACTTGTATTTCAAGCTGGTTCTGTGTTCAACACTTTCACTGCCAAATTACACAGCCTTCTCATTGATTTAGAAATGTCTGTCAATGTTCCCTGGGCTATTTTTGAATGGCTTTCTACCAACCACATCTGGTGCCCCACCTAATTTCATACAGCTTTTGTCCTATTTTTAAAGGCCATAGGCAGGGGCTTCATTCAGACATAAGAGTTTAAATGCTGTTACAGGAAATCCTCACTTAATGACCATCATTGGAACTGGCAACTCCATAGCTAAGTTATGCAGTCATTAAATGAGAGATCCTGTGATTGTGACATGATTTCACTGCTGGCTTCTCCATTGATTCTACTTGTTGGAAGGCAGCTGGGAAGTGCAAGGACTGGCTGTAAAGTTCCTTTTCAGTACCACTGTAACTTCATATGATCACCAAACAGGGTGGTCATTAAGGGAGGACTACCTGCAGTTCCGCCATTGCTTCATTTTCCTGTTGTTGTTTTTTGGCAAGCTGACAACCTGACTAATTTACTTAAGGAGATAGTTGGCACCATGCAAGTTCTTTTTTATTTACCTCAGAGTAGTGGTGGGATTCAGCCAGTTCGCACCAGTTCGGCAGAACCGGTAGCTAATTTTTTTGTTGCCCGGGCCCAGAACGGACTTCCAGAATCCCACCACTGCCTAAGAGGTTAAACATGTCTTTATGTTTAGCAAACATTTCTTTTAAAATGCAGCTATATTTGCAGGAATGGAAGACGCCTCCAGCAGCAGAGCAAATGGAACACTTTCCTACAGTACTTTAGTCATTTTAAGAACCTATTTGGGCAGAAATTCCCTGTGGAATTTCCCTCTTCTCTTTGCTTAGATTTAAGATTTATTTTTTTATTTTTTAAAATGTATTTACTTTTTGGTCCCTTCTCTACCCTATGGATTGGTTACTGTTTGGATGCTGCTGACCTTTAAAATAATGTACTTTGAAAGTTAAGTTAGTTGCAAGCCAGCTGAGGCAGTTAATTTGCAAGCAATTCTGCCTCTCTGATGGTGTTTCAAAATGCAGGCCGAAGATGGAGTGAACAGAACTACTCCTAGACTTGCACGGGTCAGAAAGGATGAATGTGCTGATGAAATACAACATGTATACAAATGCCTGCAGAAGCAGGCAACGTGCTGACAAGAAGTGATTACTTCAAATCAGTTTGAAGCTGACTGTGGACCAATCAGAGTGCATAACATTGGCCCACTTGAAAAGCTGAACTGGCCAATATCTGGATCTACGTACAGTTATTTCCAACTAAAATAGAGTTTGATGGGCCAAACTATGGCTAAACAGAGCTTGTAGATGGCTTGTATTTTTTTTTGGTGGCAATTTCCTCCTCACTCTGCTTCCAGGCTCAAAAAAGCATTAACTTCCATTCTCTTGCCCATTTTTGCAAAATGCTATTCCTTTTACAACTTCTTGTATGCTTTTGCAAATGCTATTTTGTCCCCAGAAAAGACACAGTATTACATTCATACCTGAGGTACAAAAATATCTTTTCAGAATTCAATCCAAAGCATTGCACAGCCCTAACTGGAGTTAGTGCTCCTCCCCTGCTTGAGTATAATAAGAGTGCTTTCCCTTACCAACTTAAAACATAAGACCCAGTCGTCACCCAGGAGCAATCCAGCATCTAATTGTATATATGTTTCTTTTTTTATGAATTTGGTTTTGACTTAAGCCTTACATCTTAGTCAGACTGAGAGGATATTCTTCCCAGTGTACAATGGTTTCTAAGGAAAGTCATGCAGAATACAGTACATAGCCTATATACTGTTAACATTTCAATAAGTGTAAATGTGGGTTCCTATGATGAATATGATACGAACCAATGCTAAAATAAGTTCTCTCTTATAACTTACTTTTAAGTGGAGACGATTAGCCAATGAAAAATATGTGGACACACTTGCTAGCCAGTAAACATGCTGGTTGTTGGTGACTGATTGACCCAGAGGGTCCTCAGAAACACTGCCAAATTCAACCCTCTTCTGATGCCTGGTTCAATCTTGATTTGATTTGCTTTAAAGTATCTGATTTAGGTATTAGTCTTCGTATTCTCCTTTCTTTCAGAAGGCAGTCAGGCCTCATATAATGTTACTCCGTGCATGTGTTCCTTTCTTGAGTGATGGCAGAATATGGAATTGGAAAGGAAAGCTGGAACAATTACATTGAAAGGAACCATATAAGTCCTTTCCATCAAGGTAGCCATAGCCTTTATTATTGAGATGGACAATTCTGTAACCCATAGCAACACTATTTTGAAAGGTATAGTAGAAAACTAGAGAAAGCATGTTCAAAAATATTTTTTCCTAATCTACAGATGTATAAACAGAATTTTAGAAATGTCACAACTGACACGTTTAGCTGCCAGACATTGGAAATCCTCTTTGTGACTCTACACCTGAGGCTAGAACTCTAATCAATAATTGTTAAATTATGGAAAGGCTGGTCTTTTATTTTTACTGAAAGAGAAAAGTTATCTTTTATTTAGACATATGCACGGTGCAAGCAATGTCTGAGAACCCTTACTTTTAAAAATGACTTGATTAATGGAAGATAGTTGTAAAACAGTACATTTTATACAACTGTACGTTGAATTATCTCATTCCAATATTAACTTGCTAAGGAAGCCAGTGAATTGTGCACTGCGCTATGTCTTATGAAAAAGAATACCAGAACTAGGATGGGTGCCTTGTTTTGAAGCGCAGAAACGTGTCCTGTGGGCATTTTTCCATCCGTAACTATGGAAAACTCTTTGCATCCCCAAAGTACAGAATACCTCCCAAAAGTACATAAGATGCATAGGATGGCAAACGATGTGAATTGTGTACTAGTATAATTTTGCCCTCTTTGCATCGTGGCTTCTCCAAAGCTTACCTTCAACAGCCTATTTTAATTCTGAACACAGAATCAAGTAGGGCATGTATTCCATTTATTTCCAGGTTTACCTTAACTGTTTGCTATGGAGGTCCTTTGACCAGGTTGACTTCAGATCAACCAAACTGTCAGGATCCAAGGGTGGGCTGTATAGATCCTCAGATCCTTAATGATTTGTCAGCCTTGAGAGAAATATTAATTAATTAACATATACCATTCTTTGTCACTGCAGCAGTTCATTAGGGAACCCCTCCTTCCAACTCATATTGAATTTCCCCAATCCTTTTCTTCCAAATCAGATTAAACCTAACCCTAACCCATTTGAATACTGAAAAAATGATGGAATCAGTCCAGCTAAATTAATCAGAAATGTTAATTGCCTGATGCAGCAGAGTTGGGCACAGAATCATCTCTCCTCCGGTTATCCAGCTATTAGGAAATGGATTTTTTTTCTACTTCTGCTTTTCTTCTAGAGCACTCTTTTCTATTCTGGTGATCTTCCAAAGCGGTGGACTTCAGTTCCCATCATTCCCAGCAATGACCAGCCTGCACTAGGGTTGTGGTATAGCTGTTCTGAGAAGCTTCTTATAGCACAAAAGGGAATAGCTCTTTAATTTGGAAGGGTGATGACAGATTAGCATTAGATAGCAATAGCACTTAGACTTTTAAACCGCTTCACACTGCTTTACAGCCCTCTCTGAGCGGTTTACAGAGTCAGCATATTGCCCCCCAACAATCTGGGTCCTCATTTTACTGACCTCAGTAAAAGATGAAAGGCTGAGTCGGCCTTGAGCTGGTGAGAATTGAACTGCCAAACTGCTGGTAGCGGCAGTCAACAGAAGTAGCCTGCAGTACTGCATTCTAACCAGTGCGCCACCATCAGATGGGCAACTGATGGAGGCAAGGACCAATGGCCAGCCCTATAGAAATATTGCCTCTTCAAGAGGAAGGCTGGTCAACTCCAAAGAGCTCATTTGCTCCCATGAAAAGCTACGCATGCTACTCCACTTATTTCAGTAAGATGTGGATTTGCACCCATTGGAATAAACTGACCCCTTTCAAATTTCTTTAAGTAGAAGTGATGGGGGTGGGGAAAGGAGAGTTCAGCTAACTACAGGTAGTCCTCAGCTAACAGCACTTCATTTAGTGACTGTTCGAAGTTACAGTGCCACTGAAAAAAGTAACTTATGACCGTTTTTCACACATATGACCATTGCAGCATCTCCGTGGTCAGGTGATCAAAATTCAGATGCTGGGCAGCGTCCCAGGGTCATGTGATCAACTTCTGACAAGCAAAGTCAAGGGATAAGCCAATATTCATTTACTAACTTAACAACTGCAGATTCACTTAACCACTGTGGCAAGAAGGGTTGTAAAATGGGGCAAAAGCCACTCAACAACTGTCTCAACAAAGTGGATGAGGCAGACGAAGCTCCTCAATATAATTATCTGTTGCACATTTTTATAAGGCTAAAAATCTGTATCTAAATCTGAGTCCCACTGGATTTATTTTTAATTCCTGAAAAGAAACTTTTATTCCTAGTTACTAACCATTATGGTAGACATCCCCTTATATAAATATCAAAAAAAGGTAATGAGTCTTTCCTGGAATAAGATGCATTTTAATTAGATCCTACAGCACTTGAGGGACTTGGGTTCAATTCCCACCAGTCAGGGTCAGGAATGCAAGCACCGTAGTTAGCAGCCAGCTTTAAATCTCAAATGCACAAAGCAAGATGGGGGTCATTCACTGGAGCAGGTACCCAAAGGGAAGGATGAAACGCAAGGCAAGGATTATTTCACAGCTTGGAAATGGCACATACTGCAGAACAGCCAGTCTTGAGCTGCAGACTGGATGCAGCCTGAGTTGGCTCTTGCAGCTGGCAACTGATATTGACACACACACACACCAACTCTCTCTCTCTTTCTGTTAACTCTTCCCCATTCTCTCTTTCCAGAAACAGTTATAAAGCAATGTGTTAAAGAGATTCCATCTACATAGATTTTTTTTTAAAAAGAGATTAAGCATAAATGATCCAAATACATAAGGCTGGGATACCTTGGAAGGGAAAGTTCAGCATAGTGGCAGAAGTGCAATCCAATCTGACATTACCAAGAGATATTAGGGCAGGGGTCTTCAAACTTGGCCCTTTTATGACTTGTGGACTTCAACTCCCAGGCACGCTGGCTGAGGAATTCTGGGAATTGAAGTCCACTAGTCATAAAAGGACCATGCTTGAAGAAGGCAATACCCTGCATTAAGGTAACTGCTAAGGTTGCTGCAATAAAAACAGAACAGAACCTCTTAATCTTATTGTATATGTCTTAGTTCCATTACCCCTATTGAATAATCTTCAAACCCAGGACACCTTTTCCATTGTCACCCAGTGTGCATCATCCTTTTCTGTACACAATCATCCTAAACCTCATAACCATGCCCAATCTTGTGTGTTTTCGGTGACATCACAAGATCCTGTCTGGAAATGCTAAAATCACAAAAGCTTTTAAATCTCTGATGAGATTTAATTCTCTCTCTCTCTCTCTCTCTCTCTCTCTCTCTCTCTCTCTCTCTCTCTCTCTCTCTCTCTCTCTCTCTCTCTCTCTCTCTCTCTCTCTCTCTCTCACACACACACACACACACACACACACATGCACTATATATGGAAAATTATGTCACTGGTCTTTATTTTATAGATTAAAAATGAATTTAGTTCTTCTTCAATAGCTAAAGCACTATTCTTGCAAAAAGCCAAAAAAAAAGAAAAGAAGAAAAGGTAATAAATTAGAGAGAAAAGAAGAAACCAAAAATAACCAAATGAGAACTAAGCGTGTTATGTAACCATAGAATAGAATGGTGTGGGGGAATTTGTATAGTATGTCTATGAAAAGATGCTGATGGAGGAAATGAGGGTATGTCTGGCTAAATGATTAGAAACCTTCAGAGAGCTTACTCTTCGTGGTTTGTTGCAGATTCCATTGCTTGTTTATCTGTCTGTCTTTTTGATAACTGAAGCCTCTTGTTGTTTATAAGACGTTATATTAATCAAACAAATTCCCATTTCAAATAAAAGTAAGCAATTCATTCCTTGGGAAATGCATACATGGAGATACTGGTTATACACATGGAACCCTCTTCCATCAAACATCAGCATCCACAAGTAAACGTCATAACAACAAATAAGACCTGCACCTCACCTTTGCCTTGGGTGTTTCAGCACTGAACACATGTACCTAAGTTGCAGGATCATGACTTGCATTTCATACAATTGGTCCCTTGTTTCCCATGTAGAGGTCTAACACTTAGAATAATTTGGGGAATAATATGTCACCATCAGTTCCAAAATCGGGCCCAGTATGTGTGACATCTTCTGTGTATACTTGCCTGCAGTTTTGCCTCGTGGTCCAAAGAGACATTTCAAAACAACAAAACAAAACAGAAGCAAACTGGGATTCAATCCTGTTACCCTACATTAGCCGGATCTATTGACCGCCACACTTCCTATTAGGTTGCATAAAATACTCCCACTCCTTCTGCCATTTTTGATGACTGCACCGTGAGTAGGTAACTGTTGCTATTGATCCAGAAGCAGCAACACACAGAGCTCTAGGATTGGAAGAGAATGATTTCGGAAAACTGACAACAGTAAGCAGCAAATGTAGTAAATAATCACTGAGGTAGGCAAAGCCTCAACACTCCTCCAGAACATAGCTCTGTGTGTCTTGTAGCCCATGTGTTGTGCAGACTTGGGCCCTCTCCCCAGTGGTAAGGGTGCTCCTTGTCTACCCAAAGTTGCCCCTCCCTGCTTGATACTGCCTTCCCTGTTTGAATTGACATGCATATGGCCATAGCTTTATATGAGAGCATGAATACCTCATTCCATTAGCCGAACCCTTCAATTCCAGGGTCATCAGTCTTATACCTTTGGCCAACCACTAGATTCACCCCCAAAGCTCCGTCTCTGCATCAAGGGTTCTGTTCATGAATTGCCTCATTTGCACTTGAATTTCTCACAGGTTAAATGGAGCACAGTGCAGTGCTATGAAATTTACACCAATTTGATACCCTTGAATACAGATTGCTGGTAATGCAGGAGACACTTTGTCGCGCCTCTTAAAGACGTGTGGAAATCAAAGGAAGTAAGACTAACTTAAGGCAGAAGGAATTTAAGCAGTCTTTTTTTCTTTTTTTTGTAAAGGTCTGACACATATGGGTTTAGGTTGCTTCTATTCTTTTTTCTGTTTAATTTTCATAGTTCCAAAATATAGTCGTATTTGTACAAAGCTACATTTTTGCCATAAAATCCACCCTTCCACTTTTCCTGGTACATCCTACTCGACCAATGTTGCCACCAATGTACTGCATTTTTCTTAAATGACGAGGGTTGTGGATTAAATACACTCTAACCTTTATGTGTCCTTGAAATCAGGCAAATTTCCCCCATATCTGTTGTCTTATAATACAAATCAACTCTATGGGGAGAATGTAATTAGATTCTGGAAATAATATTGTTTTTTCAAGAGGCAACTGGATTTTCCTTGTTTTTCCTTGAAGACATTTTGCTTCTCATCCAAGAAGCTTCTTCAGCTCAAGTCCAATTGCCTCTTGAAAAAGCACCTTTGGAACAACTATGACCTGGATGACTGAGAATCTCCATAGTATTTTTCTAACACAGGAGTGTCAAACTCAATTTCATTGAAGGCCGCATCAGCATTGCGGTTGCCCTCAGGGGGCCGGGTGGGTATGGCCAGGGTGGGCGTGGCCTATTGGGTGGGCGTAGCTAGAGTGCGCATGGCCTACTGGGTGGACGTGGCCAGCTCTACATCGTTCGCATCAAGGGTGCCTATGGGGGCCTGGGCAGGAGTGGGGCAGATCTGAGGGTCTCTGGCAGAAGGAGGGTCTCTGGGCCAGGGCCAAGGCAGTGGGGGCCATTCCCTCACTTTTTCCAGGATGGCTTCGCGGGCCACATGAAACCACTTCGTGGGCCAGATCTGGCCCCCGGGCCTTGTGTTTGACATGTCTGTTCTAACGCTTCACTCAAAATATGCATCTGATCAATGTAGAACATTTTTTTGTTGTCTGGTGATGTGATGCACTGAGCATAGCCAGTGACCCTGTTTCCTGGGGACGAGACACAGCAGTATGGGATGCTGAAAAGCATCAACTGAAGTTTGCCAATGCTTTTATATCTGTAAAGCAAACATCTTCTAGAAGGGATCCTCTGTTTTAGGACATAGCTTCTGCAAAGTTGAGGGTGATGATTGGCAAAAGAGGCATGAGGTTATAGGGAAGATAGCCTTTAGCTTGGTCTTCTCTGATTTCCTGCTGACCTCCAAATGGCATGGCAATAAATGGACAGATGAGTACCGCATTTCAGCTCTTTATTAGTGATAGGCGCATACTGGACAAAGGGGGTTACCTGGACCCCTTATATACCTAGCCAGGTATCACTCTGGCCAATCCATCCATCCGAATCTCCCGCCAAAAACCCTTCAGCCAATCCAGCCACAGCACAGAGCCACCTGGTGGTACCTGCAGAGCTGCTGCTCCTACCCCATACATAACAACTTCCTTGAGCTGAGAGTGTGTGACTGGCCCAAGGTTGCACCCTAGTTGGTCATGGTCTTCCTCCAGTTTCTAGGTTCGTACCTTCATCATTATACCAAGTGATGTACATGTGTACATGTACACACACACACACACACACACACAGATACATAGCAGTTGGGAGAAACCACAAAATCATCTATTAGCGCAATCAGGAAAAGACACTGTCACACACCCAAGACTCCAAATTCAAGAACATTCAGGTTAAAGAAAGCAGCTGGAGGAAGTATGAGCTCAAAATAGGAGTAGAAGAATTTGTGGAGGTTAAGAGGATACGTAAATTGTCCTGATCTGGATTTCTTCTGCCATTCCCTTCATGGGACAAAGCTGTGCAGCCTTTTTCACCTTCAGGCTGCTTGGACATCATCTGACATTTTCCAAATGACCACATTCTGGCCTCTTTTGTAAACCACTCCAGAATGATATAATTGAAGGTCACAGGTTTTTTTTTCTTTTGAAAAGAAACAAGTGCCTTAGTGGGAAAGCACTTCCTTTCCAGGCAACTCCAGAAAACTCAGGGAAAGATACTCCTGGCTGAAATTCCATAAAGACACTGTCAGAGTAGGAAGTAATGAACTATAGTATGTCAAATTGGCAACATTTCCATTTCCCAGGAGATCTTGTGGGGATTTTGCACATTATTCATTTATTTATTTATTAAACTTGCATGCTGCCCCTCCCACCAAAGGCGACTCTGGGAGACTTATAGGCATTCAATTAAAATGCACTATAAAACATTGAAACAATAAATAAGGACCGTAAATTTGAAATTCAACTTAAATAAAACTAAGCAGGATGGAGAGGGAGGGAGCAGAGTGCACACAGGGAGGAAGTGGGGTTGTTATGAGGGAGACCTTGTGTCCGCAGGAGACCACCGTTCTCCAGATAGTCGGGTGTGAGTCTCTCCTCCTGAGATGTGGTCCTAGGGCGCAGTTGGGCTTGCTGCTGGTGTACCTTTCGCCTAGTCGCGCAGCAGCAGCCCTGCCTGAGCTTCTCGATATCCTCTCGGGGCTGGTGATTGAGTTCCCCAAACTTATGGTTTTGGGTGACTTCAATCTACCATCCCTGGGAGGATCATCTGAGTTAGCTCGGGAGTTCATGGCTTCCATGACGGCCATGGACCTGACACAAATAATTCATGGACCGACTCATGTAGGGGGCCACACCCTTGATTTGGTTTTTCTATCTGGACGGTGGTTAGATGATCTTGGTGGGGGTTTTCCAATTGTTATGCCCCTGTCATGGACCGATCATCATCTCCTGCGGCTGGTCTTCCGTTTTGCCACTCCCCGCCATGGGCGTGTTGAACCAACTAGATGGTTCCGCTCCAGGCGCTTAATGGACCCTGAGAGGTTCCAGGCAGCGCTGGGGTCCCCACCTGCCTCCTTTGCTCACAGCTCAGCGGATGCCTTAGTGGAAGCCTGGGAAAAGGCAGCCACGGAGGCACTCGACCGAGTTGTACCCTTGCGGCCCCTGACCCGGTGCAGATCCCAGCGGGCTCCATGGTTTTTCGCGGATCTCCGGGAGATGAAGCGTTGGAGACAGGGCCTAGAGAGCTGTTGGAGATCCAGCTGGTCTGAATCCGACCGATTGCGACTAAGAACCTTTATTAGGTCTTACCTCACGGCGATAAGGGTGGCAAGGTCTAATCACTTTGCTACCCTCATCGCGTCTGCAGATAATCACCCGGCCGCCCTGTTTAGGGTAACCCGCTCCCTCCTTAATCAGGAGGCGAGAGAGGAACCCTTGCAGGGTCGTGCCAAGGAGTTTAGCCAACATCTGTCGGACAAAATCGCTCGGATTCGGACCAGTTTGGACTCCAACTGGGCAGAGTCTGACGATCAGGACATGGGTGGTCTTGTCAATGTTATCTGGGAGGAGTTCGATCCTGTGACTCCGGAGGAAGTGGACAGGATTATGGGGAGGTTGAGCTCTACCACGTGCTTATTGGACCCGTGCCCTTCCTGGCTGGTTTACGTGGCTCGGGAGGGGACACGAGGCTGGTTCCAGGCGGTTATATCTGCATCTTTGAGTGAGGGTAGTTTCCCCGCCGTCTTGAAGGAGGCGGTGGTGAGACCTCTCCTCAAGAAGCCTGCCTTGGACCCAGCTGTGTTAAACAACTTTCGTCCGGTCTCCAACCTTCGCTTTCTCGCGAAGGTTGTTGAGAGCGTGGTGGCGCATCAACTCCCTCTGGTTCTGGATGAAGCGGATTATCTAGACCCGTACCAATCGGGTTTCAGGCCCGGGTACAGCACGGAGACGGCATTGGTCGCTCTGGTGAATGATCTCTGGAGGGCTCGGGACAGGGGATATTCCTCTGTCCTAGTCCTATTAGACCTCTCAGCGGCTTTCGATACCATCGACCATGGTATCTTGCTGCGGCGTCTCAGGGGATTGGGAGTGGGAGGCACGGTTCTTCAGTGGTTCTCCTCCTATCTCCTGGGACGTTTGCAGTCGGTGTTAGCAGGGGGGCAGAGGTCGACCTCGAGGCCTCTCGCTTGTGGAGTTCCTCAGGGATCAGTCCTCTCGCCTCTCCTGTTCAACATCTACATGAAACCGCTGGGTGAGATCATTCATGGTTTTGGAGTTGGGTATCATCAGTATGCTGATGATACCCAGCTTTTTATTTCGACCCCAAACCACCCCAGTGATGCCCTTGACGTGATGTCCCATTGCCTGGAGGCGGTTCGGGTCTGGATGGGGAGGAACAGGCTTCGACTCAACCCTGACAAGACTGAGTGGCTGTGCGTACCGGCATCTCGGGATATTCAGAATACTCCATCTCTTTCTATGGGGGGTGAGCTATTACCCCCTGTAGATAGGGCTCGCAACTTGGGAGTCCTCCTAGATTCACAGCTTTCTTTAGCAGATCATATAGTAGCTGTGACTAGGGGGGCCTTCGCCCAGGTTCGCCTGGTGCACCAGTTGCAGCCCTATCTAGACCGGGATGCCTTGCGTACGGTCACTCATGCGCTCGTAACCTCTCGTTTAGACTACTGCAATGCTCTCTACATGGGGCTGCCCTTGAGGACCACTCGGAGGCTCCAACTGGTGCAGAATGCAGCTGCGAGAGTTGTGTTGGGAGTCTCCCGATACTCCCATGTTACACCTTTGCTCCGTGAGCTGCATTGGCTGCCAGTTGTCTTCCGGGTGAGATTCAAGGTGCTGGTAATGACCTTTAAAGCCCTATATGGCATGGGTCCAGAGTACCTTAGGGAGCACCTGCTGCCGGCATCAACTTCCCTCCGCCTAGTGCGCTCCCACAGAGAGGGCCTCCTCAGGGTGCCACCGGTCGGAGAATGTCATCTGGTGGCCCCCAGGGGGAGGTCCTTCTCTGTGGGTGCGCCGGATTTGTGGAACCGTTTACCGGTTGAGCTCCGGATGGCGCCCGACCTTTGCTCCTTCCGACGGGATCTAAAGACCTACTTGTTTGAACCAGCTGGCCTGGCCTGATGGGTTTGGGTTTTATTATTGTTTAAATGTTTTAAATGTATTTTAACTTATTGTTCTGAGGTACTGGGCACTTTGTTTAATCCATTCTTAATTTTTGTATTTCTGTATTTTACTATTTATTGCCCTGTTCACCGCCCTGAGTCCTTCGGGAGAAGGGCGGTATACAAATAAAATTATTATTATTATTATATTATTATTATCTACTCCAACAGCCACCTCCAATGTGCTACCCTCACATTGAGGCCCCAGGCTAGTTGACCCAGCCTTGTCTTAAAGGCCAAAAGGGTGGAAGAGGATCTGACATCAGAGGGCATAATGTTCCATAATGCAGGAGCCATGGCAGAAAAGGCTCTTCTTCTAGATCTTCTAGATAGCTGAAATTCCTTGGCTGATGGGGCTCCCGCCATACTTCTTCTGCCAGCATGGGTGGGGCAGGGTAGTCCTATCAGGCTAAGCCAGTTTCTCAGATAGCCTGACCCTGACCCATGCCATGCATGGCTTTAAAGATGATAACCAACACTCAAATGCCACACATGCACAAAAAAAATCTCACACGTCTTTCTCAGAAGAAACTGCAAAACCCTTTTGTGTCTAGAGCTCCAGAATTCTGAGGAAGTGGACAGAATCTTTGCAGCGGTGAACCCTGCCACCTGTGATCTGGACCTATGCTCCCCCAGTTGGTGAAGGCTTTCTGGAAAATGGGTCCCAGGGGTGATTAATGCCAATTCTGCTGGCCTTGAAAGACGTCATCCTTGGACCGTACCCTTTTTTTATCACTTCTGACCAGTCTGTAACCCAAATCCCTTCAGATCTCATAGAAGGATGATGTTAATTGTGTAATCGCCATCCTCTCCTGTATTTATTTTTATCCCACCTTCAGCATTATTATTTTTTTATAAACATCCCTAATACTCCTTCCTCCTCCCCCCCCCAGTACAAAAGTCCTATGAGATGTGATACTTGAGATGTAATACTGGCCCAAGTTTATTACTTGGATTTGACATTTCATGGGAGTTTATTTATTTATTCAATTTCTATAGCTGCCCAACTCAACCAAGAGACTCTTGAGCTACTAGCAGTTAGTACCTAGACTGAGACAAGAAAAAAAAGCTTCACTTTAAATTAATTTCAGTTGAGCATTTTATAAAGAAAGAAGTTGTTTGTGTGTGTGTGTGTGTGTGTGTGTGTGTGTGTGTGTGTGAGAGAGAGAGAGAGAGAGAGAGAGAGAGAGAGAGAGAGAGAGAGAGAGAGAGAGAGAGAGAGAGAGAGAGAGAGAGTGAAAGCACCTTGAAAAGAAGACATTGTAAAGTGGATATCTACAACCTCTGGGAATTAATAAGCAGACCCTCTGTGAAACTCTCAGTATGCTGCTGTGAAAATAAACACCAAACTGTATGCTTCTTATGTTGTACAGAGCAAAGGATGGCACACATTTCCAGAAGCATAATATTTATTTTTGTGTTTAAATTTCACACTTCAAGAATATTAAATAAATAGGACGAAAGCTGTTGAACCTGGCACAAGGTTCCCAAGCTGCAGTCTCTAAGTAAAATAAGCGGGATAGAATGTAGGCTTGACCTCAGTTGAACATTCATTCAATTTCCAACTATAACTTTTAAAACCGTACCAGGAAAAGGGCTGAGCACCTTTATGAATGCTAATCTTGGAAATGGTTAAAGTTGCCAATAGCCAATACAAAAAGGTCATAAATGCCCTTGGACTTGTCTCTGTTTGTTATGTTGTTGGTTCTAGGTTTATGTGAAAATCTCTTAGAAGGAAAATACTAAAGACCCAGTAGGCCTCCAGATGTGGGATTAGCTGCAACTGCTGACATTCCTGACCATGGACCAATCTGGTTGAGGCATCTGGGAACTGTGATGCAGAAACATCTGGAGGCCAATAGGTTTCTCATCCCAAAATCTCATAGCCTTTCCTTAAGGATCTTGTGTGTTGAATCTTCTTCTTCCCACTGAGATCAGAAATTTCTGGTTTTAGGATTATTCCCTATGTTATGTAGAAAGCTACTCAGAGCCCACCTCAATACATTGCGCTGGTTTACTTCAATCATGGCTTGTTGAACAAGCCAAAGTGCCTTTGGTCCCTACAACATGAAACCATGACTGAAAGCTGCAATGGCTAGATTCACTTAGGTAAAACAAACCCTGTTATGGCTGAGTATGAATTCAGCCAGTGATGGCACCCGAGGCTCAGAGTGTGTAGAGCATTCAAGCAGCCTTAATGGGCAATTACATTGTAATAATTGTAAAGCTCAGTTAATACTGATCATCCATAAGGGAAATACTCAAAGAAATCAAATCTTACATTTGAACGAGATCAAATTCCAATTAATATCAATAACATTTCTTCTTCAGCATTAAGCCCAAACATGGAACAGTTTCAGGCCAATTTTAGTTTGCCCAGATGACAGCCTGTATCTTTCAATTTCATGTAATTTAATGTAATTTAATTTGAGCTGTTAACATCCAGCCTTCAGTGTAAATAGATTCCCAGAACAGCTTACAATATAAAACTGAAATGGATAAATAAATAAAACAACAAGATAACATCAAAAATAGCAGCAGCAGCTTCAGCTGCGTTTCATTCAGATTTAAAAGGGAAAAAAATAAAAATAGATATTTTAAAGTGCCAAAAATGAAGTAGTAGCTGTGGGGCCACCAACTGGGTTTGCTTGGAGCATTCCACAAACTGGGGAGACTCGTGCTGTGGCAGGACAGTTTGGTTTCATAACTCCACCAAAAAAGCAAGCCTCAAATTAAAAAAAACCACAAACAATTTTCCCACCTTGTTTACGTTGTCTTTGAAAGCTTGGCAAGCTGCACTCTCCCTTATCTGTTTCTACACTATCTAATATTCAAGAGTTAAATTCATTATCACCAAAACACCAAACTAAAATAAAAGGTTTATTTTAAAGCCCCCCACCTCCTTTAAACTGTAACGAGGAGAGACTTCTCTTTCACTCTAATGACATTTTGTTCCATCCTACATAGGCTGTGCCAGAGCTTACTCTCAGATTAGATGGGGATTTGCTACTAGGCACTCTTGATGATTTAAATATATATATATATATTTAATTCCATTTATATCCCGCCCTTCTCCGAAGACTCAGGGCGGCTTACAAGCTTAGCAGTAGCCTTCATTCTATGTATATGCCTGCTTATTAGGGCTTTCACACACACACCCCAAGCGGCATTATTACAAAGTCAGCTTAATTGCCCCCAACAGTCTGGGTCCTCATTTTACCTACCTCGGAAGGATGGAAGGCTGAGTCAACCTTGAGCCTGGTGGGACTCGAACCTGCACTAATTGCAGGCAGCTGGTGTTACTTAAGGAGGCATTAGCCCACTGCTCCACCAAGGCGGTAGCAGTAGCAGACCACGTAACACTAGGCAGCCAGGCAATGAGCCTCCAAAGCGGTAACCAGTGGAGGGGAAATGCCACATTCATCTTTAAGGGCCACCTGATAACAATTGCATTGCATTGTTCAATCCAAAAGTTACCGAACTATTCCTTAATGATGCCAAAAAGGGGGATGCATCTGCTTTGTCAACGGAAGATAACAAAGATCCCCTATCCTCCAGTATAATATAAAAGTCCAGGGCTAGTGGAGGATTGAGGAGGACCTCAGAACATTTCCTTTCTCCCTGGCCACTCACTTTTGTATTCCGTCCAGATACTTTCAGTTCTTACTCTTTCTTGACCTTCTTATTTGACCACCTACACTCTTTAAGCCTTCCATTCCCACTGAATTCAACTTGCCTATTTCTCTCACTCACTTCCATACTGAAGAGGATAGAAGAATGCTTACACACACACACACACACACACACACACACACACACACAAAGTTTTGCTTCCTTTGACATTCACCTTCAGTTAACATTCTAAGCAAATACACAAAAGTTCACATCTCCTTTCCCTAGCTTTTTTTTTTTATTATGTTTGTATAACTTGCCTGACTTCCTTTTCTGTATTAAATATAAATACCTTGGGCTTTGACAAACGTTAGATCTTGTTGCATATTATAATCTATACAACGTTTGCCAGAAATCAGTCTGTTCTGAGCCAACAATATGACGTTGTCTAGATATAGCTCCATAAAATCCTTATACTATTACACATATAAAATATATTAAACATTCAAAAGGTCCTCATGCATGCTTTCTTAACTCTCTGCTCAATGCTCAGCATTTCATTTATTCTCAGGTAAGTATCATAACCATCACATACCACTCTTAAAGCATTCATTGATCAATGCTCCACTCTCTATTCCAACAAAAACTTCTGTAATATATTTTCATATAGTCTACATTGACTACGACCAAGCAAAACAAACCTTGCATCAAAGGGTAGAGGACATCTAGAGGCAAGCGGACTTAGGTATAGCTCTGCTGTTTCTGGCTCCAGACTCTATTAGATACGTGGTTACACCTGCCTGGTATCTTAGTCAGTTGGAGTCAGTAAACCACCGGAAAGCGTTCTCGCTTGGACAGTCCCATGCATTTCCATCGGCCTTCCTGTATGGCAAGTATAAAGACTCTGCTCCTGTGGCTCAGAAGAGGTGGAGACCATTGGACACATACTTCTTCGATGTTCCTTCTATAGAGCTATTTGGAAAAAATATATCCTCCCCGTAATTGATAGCTATCCTGGTTGTTTGGAAAGTATTTATCTCCAGTGGCTGCTTAAAGATGAGCAGGCAGTGATCACGGCGCAAGTGGCTAGATTCTCTGCAGCAGCATTGGGGATTCGCCAGAAACATAAATAAACATTTTAGATTTTTTAAATAATCTTTTATAATTACTCTTATTACTTGTTTTATCCAGTTTAGAAATTTAAAAATATATAGTCTACATTTAATAATAAGATTAAAGTTTGAATTAATTTTATGTTAATATTATTTCAAGCTGTTTCTTTCACTTAAGTGTTACATTTGTTTTAATCACTTTTATTGAACGAACACTGATGTTTTTTTTCTTTTTCTGCTTATCCTACTTCACTATTTTTTTTAAATGAAATTTGTTTGTTTTATCATATGTCTGATAAAACTGTAGAATAAACTTATCCAATATGTTTCTCATATTGATACATCTGGGGCTGCCAAAGAGCAAGCACGTGGCCTCCATATTCCCTGCTTGCCATGAATTTGCTCATTGTCACTTTTTAAATCAGAAGTCTCCAAAATATCTTCCCTGGCACACTTTAACTAATCTTCTTGTAGTTTTTTTCATGTATCCTTTTTCCTTTGAATAGAGTAGTGTTTCTCATTGGCTGGAAGAATATAATTGTTCTTTCTTCGTGCCAGTGTTTCTCAATCTTGGCAACTTCATGCATGGACGCTAGTGTTCTGTACCAGCCCTGCAGAAAAGGCAGGGACAACCCCTTTTTCAAGAAGGCAAGAGGCTGGAATTACGCCTGTCAAATTTATTACCACAAAAACAAACGGAACAAGACAAACCAAGAAACAGGAGCTTTAAGAAACACGAACTATCCAAGCGGTTGCCTTCAGCAAACCAGCCCTCCCCACACATTCCCCTTAGGGCATGGCTTCTCTCTGCCTCCTTCCGAGAAGCCCCATTGCCTTCCTCTGTTTACTCCTAATTGACTGCCTCCTGCGTCGGGCGTCCTTGAACAGGGCCAGCTGTGGGTCATCTTCATCCACGCTGTCAGGCTCACACAGCTGGGTCTCCATGGTGACCAAGTGGGAGGGGCCTGGCTGAGGGCTCTCATCAGCCAGATCTTCAACCCCCTCAGCAAGGTCTTCAACACCCCCCTCCTCCTCCTCTGAGTCGTCCGACCCAACTGCCGAACCCACAGGCTGACCCTGAATCACAACAGCTAGCTGGGAAATTCTGGGAAGTGAAGTCCATACATCTTAAAAGTTGCCAAGGTTGAGAAACACTGGTACAGAGAAGAATAATTGCATAATTGTATTCTCCCAAACAATACACACATCAAGTCATGTAGCAAACTATTTTCATATTTAAATTTTTTTCCAGTTGCCCTCTCTATACCTGCAGCCTTATCATTTTTCAACATTCACAGTATTTATGGTTTCTTTTTCATCACTTTTCTTGCATACTAACATTTATAGCATTTGTTTCAGCTCCACTCTTTTGCCTATCGCTGTCTTTCCAATGCAAACTTCTAACATTCTGTAGTCATCGTTGCCTCAGTTTAGTTTCATCTAGAATAATTTCAGCGTTTTTATTGTTAATTCCATTCCCTCTATTAGACTCTTTTTGCATTTCCAGAACAATTTTTATTGCCATTAAAATTGCTCTGTATTTTCTTTGCCTCTTTTACTATCTTGGCCATTGTCTTTCTCTCTATTTATTTATTATATTATATATACAATATTTTTCTTTCTTTCATCATTTTTTTCCACTAATAGTTCTGTTACTTGCATTTCCTCCCTAATTAATAGCATTATTTCCTCATTTTGCTAATTATTTTTTTATATTACCGATTAGCATAAATAGGAAATAATTCTGTTGCTCTCTGTATCATGTATGCTCACTCTGTTCCAACCAGTTCCTACATTCTCTTTATTTATGCCATAACATCTTGCAAGATTATTCCTCCTTCTAATACTTAATGTTTGCCACTTCCTGTAGTCATGCTACAGTCACTCTTGTTTCTTTTTTCCATTTCTCTTTTCCCCCCTAAAATTCACTTTTCATGCTGGCAATAATCTCCCATCATCCTTGCATCCTTCATTAGTTCTCAGTGCTTCATCATAAACAATCAGATCAGTCATTATTTTCAATTTACATTAATTCCTTGTTCTGTGTACATATGAATAGACTGATGCCTAAAGTACATTTTTAAAACAAAGAGTTTTGCTTGTGTTTTTTAGGCAGATACTCCGCAATAATCATTGTTCCTGGATGTCCCTTGTCTGGTTTCAACTCAGTTATAACACTAACAGATTTGTTTTCTTCCCTGAATTGTTGTATTCATGTTTCCCCAAACCCATCCTTGGTTCTTCTACTTTCCCAGTACTCTAGAACAGACATACAAACTCACGATGTCACATGACGTCACGCAATGTATTGGGACGGTTTTGCCATTGCTGGCAATGGGGTGGGTGCGGCTTCTGCATGATGCATCCAGCCCGTGGGCCGGCAGTTTGACACCCCTGCTCTAGAACAAGGGTCTTCACATTTGGCCCTTTTATGACTTGTGGACTTCAACTCCCAGAATTCTGGGAGTTGAAGTCCACAAGTCATAAAAGGGCCAAGTTTGAAGACCCCTGCTCTAGAATCTGTAGGAAGAAAAGTCTTCATCATGGTTCCATCCAAGCCGGGGATAAACAACATGGAGACTGCTTTGGGAAGAGGGTTACAGTTTATTGCAGAAGAAAGACAGACAGCAAGATGGATCCAGGAGAAAAAGGGCTGAACACATGTGGGTAGTGGGTTTTTATACCCCCTGGACTCTATTGTTTGGAGTTATTTCCGGTTCCTATTTGAGGCTACTTCCTGTGTCACGGATCCTGAGTCCAGGTGTGCCCTTCTAGGAATCTTGCTGGTTGTGGGTATGTCCCAGCCCCTGCTTCCCTGGGGCTGGAGTATGTAGATGTTAAGCTTTTGTCTACCTAAGCACCTGGCTCCAACCTTCTTGATGGCTCACATTTACATGTCTATAGAACTGGTTTTCTGCTTGGGGGGGAAGGAGAACTGAGACTATGAAGAAAACTTGGCATGCTTTCCTGGTTCAATTTCTTTTTAGGAAATATATTTTTCTGCCCTTTTAATATTTCCTTCTCTGGGGAGTTGACTTCCCTCAAATCTAATAGGCAACTATCACCAACCTTTGGATTCTTAGTTTGATACACAGCTATAACTATCTATGTTTAAAGAATTCATAGCCTTTCCATTCATAATTAAACATTTACTTTATTCCCCTGCATGTATTCATAAAGTCCACTTCATAAGATGAAAGTCTAATGTGTACATAAGTCCACTACCTTCATTTAGATCTATCTGTCAAGGCTCCCTTTTGCTTAGTATCACAGAAGCACAAATAACTATTCTTCTTTCATTCGTTTCTTTCATCATTCTTTTGTTCTTACGTTCCACATTGGAATCTACTACATACCAAGGTTGTCCCCTTAGATAGTGACCTTTGCTGCCCATCATGATTTTGGTAGAACATATTTCACATACATTTAAGTCATACATAAGAAGTATAGGTAGGATTTTCAACTTTATTTGTACCATATTGCTATTCCTGTGAAATTAAGGAAAACACTGGTCAGCTTTGGCATTTTTTACCCAGTATGCACATGCATATGTTATTTTATGCAAGCTAAGGCCTCTAAGCTACAGATTACCTTGCAAGCAAAAATGTTGTTACTTGCATCACACTACGCAGTGTACTAACACATCCTCAGGACATACGTATATTATCAAAGACAAAAAAAAGAGAGAAAACATTGATTACAATGTCAGTATTTCTAGAAACGTGACATCTGCATTATATTGTCATTTGTATACCAGATAAGTAATAAATCAAGATTGCGTATATTAAGAATCATATCGTATTCTTAATAAACTAATTGTCTTCAATGTTGAAATAAAGGATTGCAGCCCTTGCAAGTATCAGCACTTCGCTTTTATTTTTAGTTGATTCACACATTTGATACGCTTTCTTCACAGCATGAAGCTGCATCACTAAGACATCTTCTCTTGGAGGGTCATGCTCTGCAGCTGCTCAGGGAAATGTCTTCCTCGTTTCCCTAATTTTATTGCACCCCTGATTCAACAAAGGGTATTTTTACGAGGTGGGGAATGCAGGCCAATGGGAACTTCCTCTCGCAGGTTTAAGCCCCAGTCACATGCATGCCATCCAGTTCCATCTGGAGCTGCTTTTAGCTTGCCAATATTCACTAAACGAAGAGCAAGCAAAATAAGAATAGAAGGGAAATACAGAGTAGGTTCTAGAAATGGCCCAGAAAATGAAGCTGCAGCCAGATCTACTGTTGTTTTCCCTGAAAATGTGAAGGTGCATTATTAGACTGATCTCTGAGCTTGGTCATTTTCCTGCAGATGTTTCATTAAGTGCTCTAGCACTGGTGGCGTTACCTAGCGTGATAATGAAATGCTCGCAAGAAAACAATTTCAGACAGCACCAAGGACTCCACCGTTCAGCCCTGAGCTACAAACGTTCTCTTCTTTTCATAGGCTGACTCTGCCGCCATTCTTTGCCCAAGGCTACATCCTATAAACACAATCTTACTCCTGTGGATTTTGTTTGTTGGGTTTACATCTCACCTCTTTTCCAGAAGCTCAAGGCCACTTAGCATGCTTATGTTTCACTTTTGACATCCCTGCAACACCAACTCTATGACATTTCTACAAAGGTGTTCACTAGTTAACTTTTCTCACCCACTTGAAAAGAAGCTAAGGAAGTCACCAATATGTTTTTCAATCATGCTGAAAGTGAATTTTAAAAGGATGGGTTTAGTTGCACTTTTGATTTTGCAGTCTACATTAAGAGAGCCTCTGTGGTTGCATTGGATTCACTGTTCTCCAAAGTTACTTTTAATTTCAGTTAGGTATGGAGCAGTCAAGAGGAAGAACTAGTCAGCATATGGCTCTGGCAGCCAGGCATTCCCAGTGGTAAAATATCTGACAATTGTCACTTTATGGTTAAAAGAAAACAAAAAAATGCAAAGCCTTGCAAAAATCCACTTCTAACCTGGGAACTAGGAAATCAATGTCCTACTTTATTCCTTTATTTAGAATATTTGTATCCAACTCCTCCTACGCTCGAGCAGAAATATTGCAATGCTGTAATGTTCATACCCAAACCTATTCAGAAGGATAGCATTATTATGATTTAAAAATGAAGGAGAAGTACTGATAGGGTTGTATTCTGTATCTCTTCTGACAAAATTTCCGCAGAACATTCAAAGCAGTTCCAGGAACAAAATCAGATCTGAATAATAATACAAGATTGCCTGGCCTTGATTGATCATCAATTCAAGTACATTATCTATCAAAGCAACATCTATCACTGACCGTACTTATTCTGAGGTTGAAGCCACTTCCTCTCTTAAATATCTTCAAGAGATATTTCCCAGGACCAACTAGCAATCATCATACTACTTAATGCAGTCAGTCAAGTTGGGCAGAGATCAAATGAGAGCATGCACACATCTTCAAGCCTCACAAATTGCGACACGTCCAACAACACTTGACCAGACAGTGCTTAGGACATCTCTACAGATAGATCAGTGTTAACGATGATATCTAAATAACGGCAGTAGTGAAGAACTGTGCTCTTAAAATGTTCGGTAAACACATTACAGTGTGGTTTAAAGCCATGTTTTTATGCTAGAAACAGACCCCCCCCTGCAAGTTGAGAGTACCGAAGAATATCAAAAGAGACAATCGCTGTTTAAAACTGTGCTTATTTTATTTAATTGCTCTTAAGGTTATCTAGATGGATAGAAATGCTTGCTGTGTTTAAATTGTTAATTTCCGTGGTATTGTTTATTGTTTGTGGGGATGGAGAGTATACACACAAACACGCACATAGAGGACACGGGGACACACACACACACACACACACATCTATATACACATATAGAGAGAAAGAAATGACCTGTCTTAAAAAGTTTAATGATACCTAGGAAGCCGTCATCTGCTTCTTTGCTCTGGCAGTTTCAGCTGCCTGGAGGACTTGGGTTATTGGAATGATTGATCACTGTGCTGCACACCATGTGTTAAATGGTATTAGAGCCGAGTTATCTGCTTGCTTGTCTTTTTGTACTACGTGCAGAAGGTAGCCTTTCTTTCAGGTTTTATGCACAGACTGTGCTAACATGAGCACTGTGTACTCTAGGCTTACAATACACAATTTTTTTAAAAAAATAGAAATACCAAGCGCATCCTAGACCTGCTGCAAATGATGGAAACTGGGCCCACCGAAGTGAGACAATTTGCGTAAAGGCATGACGTATTGTCGCTCAGTTTTATATGATCAAAGGAAATGCTGAAACCGTGTTTTGATCAATATGGGGATGGTGACTTGACTAGATTCAGAAGTGCTTGGATAATATCAGTGGGATTATGCCTTGTATCAATGAACAAGCAAATAATAGGTCAAGGTGATTGCCATGGTGAGCAAGATCGGCTTTAAAATGTATATATTGGATGTTATTTTTCTACAATGACTCATTGGACAAGACACGTAAACTAATAGGTTGGAAGGGACCATTCAGGCCTTTTTCTTGGTGCAGAATCTAAATTACACCATCACTGACAGATGGTTAGCCATCCTCTGCTTGAATGCACCCTTTAAAGAGCTGTTACTGTTAGAAGACCTTTCTTAATATGTAGACAGAATCTGCCTTTGGAAGCATCTTCCATGTCTCCTTGTGGGATGATAAAGGACAAGTTCAGATGTTTGATCAGCACTATTATATCTCCCTCAGGTTTCCCATTTCCTTCAATCTCTTCTCCTAGGATAGCATTTAGTCATCCCTACTGGTTTTTTCTGAGTTGGTCTCAGCACTGAATTAGGAGCTCATTGTGTGTACTAACGTCATAGAAAGAGATTGTGTTGAAGAGATCAGGACATTTCCAATTATGAGGGCTCATAATATATGCAAATGAGCATTGTAATGAATGTTAGATCCTCAGCCACAAGTGCACAAAAACCAAAGGATTTTTAAATAGTTGTTGGTAACTGGCAGTAGAATCTGTCAAGGGATTTCATAGAAGCAAAAAGGCCTTGCAATAATAATTCTGAGCATTCTATTCATAATGCATCATCCTGCCACTTGTTCATGCTATCTGAATATCTAGCTGGGGCCTATGGAAGTTGCTATCCCATCACAAGAAGTGGGTATGAGGTTGAGGGAGACAGCTCTAAAGCATTATTGTGCATTGTAGTCATTAAAAGACTGTGTCAACGCTGCTAACATCGGATGTTCTTGCTTTGACAACAGAGGGAAATGCAGCCATTTTTCTCCATTGCTTTTAGAGTTAGTTGATGCTGGGAGGGGGGAATGTGGATGAGAGTCCAGCTAGTCATAACAATAATAACTCAGCCGTGGGAATCCAAGGTCATTGGGCCCAGAGTTGTCAGAGTTTTGGCTGGCTGGAGAGCTGGGAAGAAAGCCCGGGCTTCAAGCTAATTGGGGAATGTGATTTATGACTGGAGGAGGGAATTGTGCTTTGATACTTTGTATCCAGGGGAGGGGAATTTTTGGTTTCAACTATGTAGTGCCGATACTTTGTTTCTCAAATAAAAGATTCTTTAAGGTAAACAATGTCTCGAAGTTCTTTTGAAGAGTTTCATCTGTTGGAACCATGACAGATTGTGTGCCAGCCAATGTGGTGTAGTAGCTGAAATGAAAGGCAAGGTCTCAAGAGACCTTGATTCAAATCCATGCCATTCATTATATAATTTTAGGCCCACTTAATCTATCTTAAGGCATTGTTGTGAGGACAAAATGGGCTATGTAATCCTGAGATCCTTAAAGGAAAAGGTAAAAAATAGAAGATGCTAATGATATTAGTAGCAACAATTGTAAACCAATGGCTCTGGGGTTAACAATTTAGTTAATACATTTTGTATCACTGCTAAGCCATTTGCTGTTGAGTAATTTTGCACTTAGAAGAGATTTTACCTGACTTTTGCTGACTAGGAAATTTCACATTATTCAAATAATTATGCATTTTTAAAAATAATTAACTTTTTAGGGGGGGTTCAGATAAAAACTAGGGATATGAGGTTAAAAAAAAATCCAACTTCTTGAGTCTCCTACATCAGGCAACTGGGAAACAGTCAACGAAGACTCTCCAATAACATTGTCCAGTTATAGGGCCAGTAACATTTATATTTATGATTTAGTTGGGTGTCCTTTTCTTTAAAAGAGAAACTGTGGGAATGGACTTCAAAAGAAGCATCGAAATACATGAAATGTTGCAGTGCTCAAATGATATCCTACAGCAGGGGTGTCAAACTCAATTTCATTGAGGGCCGCATCAGCATTGCAGTTGCCCTCAGGGGGCCGAGTGGGTATGGCCAAGGTGGGTGTGGCCTACTGGGTGGGCGTGGCTAGAGTGCGTATGGCCTACTGGGTGGGCGTGGCCAGCTCTACATCGTTCGCATCAAGGGTGCCTATGGGGGCCTGGGCAGGAGTGGGACAGATCTGGGGGTCTCTGGCAGAAGGAGGGTCTCTGGGCCAGGGCCAAGGCAGTGGGGGCTGTTCCCTCACTGTTTCCAGGATGGCTTCGCGGGCCACATGAAACCACTTCGCGGGCCGGATCTGGCCCCCGGGCCTTGTGTTTCACATGTCTGTCCTACAGTAACAGTTTTGTCTCTGAAGTCTTATTTTGTTTTTCTTCTTTTTGATTAGTAAACTCAGTAAATAAAATCATCACTATATCTTGCATTTACATCTAGGAGCCAACTTATAATATCTGTGCTTCCTTTGTACCTACCAAGCCCATTGTTGAAAACTGGGAGAGGATATAAACTAAAACATTTAATAAGACAAAGTGTTAGGAATTCCCTCAGGAGAATTTGTTGGTCCTACCTAGAACTGAGATCGCTCCTGGGATCCACTTTCCTTTCCAATCCATGGATCAGAAGAACACTAACCGAGCTGACAAACTGACATTTATTTTCAGTTCTGCAAATGATGTTCAAACATAAATCTTTCCAGGCCCATATGCTCCTATTCTCTTCTCAGCTTTTAAAGATTATTACACATTTCAACAGTCTTATAAAGAAAGGGGAAAAAAAACACAGAATTCTGCTGTCCTTCTTATTGAATATCTGGGAGCTGAAAACCACTGGTGTGGTCTTCTGCAAGTTTCTGGAAGTCTCTCAGCATATCCCAGTCTAATTTGCCTGCTCATGATAAGAACAGCCAGGTCAAACAGCCCATTGGTTAATATTTATTTCTTAGATTCATATGCTGCTTTTCTTCCAGGAGTTAAGAGTTCTTTACTGTTTCCGCCTCCATTTTTTCCTGCAATAGCAATCCTTTGATGCTGGTTGGCTGACAACTGGCCCCAAATCCATGGCACTTGAACATGAGGCTCCCCAGTTCTACTTGAACAGCTTAATCTCTACACCATGCTGGCTGATCGAACAAGACCATAAAAGTAGACTGTCTCCAATCTAGTGGAGTTGACAATCACCTACAATCTTTCTCTTAGGTTGAAATCACAAGCATACCTAGGAACATTGTTTTTTGGGTTTGTTTGTTTGTTTGTTTTTAAAAAAATTCCAATATTAGAGAAAAAGCTTCAACCAAGCCTTAAAATGGGGTGACTGTGGAATTCCCTTTAGTTAAGTTTGGTTTTATAGTTGGAGACATTACATTTACAGTCGGCTATGATTTTTTTTTATGTTTGCTATTTTCCTTTTATTTGTTAGCTACACAGAGTTGTTAAGGATTTGTGCGGCCTTGAAATTGGATAATAAATGAATAAAAATAACACTCTGACCCTGAAGAGGAAAATCTCACATCAGAACGGCTTTCATAAATGTCTCCCACCAGAGCTTTCCAAGCTGGTTTTCTCCAGTGCTAAAAGTCCCACGACCCAAAGGATTGACCAACTGACAGACTGACAAACATTAAAAAATCAATAAATAATCAACCCTGGAGTCCAGAATCCTCCTGAGTTTCCCAAATCACAATGCTGCAAACTGGTCTGTGATCTAGATAAATGTCTATCCATTGGTTTCAGTGGAAGATTTCTGTCAGAGAGGAAATCACAGCGAGCAAGATAGTTCTCCCTTCCTTCTGCCTGGTTGGGCACTGAGTTAACAATGGATTCTGCTTCTACTACTCTGTACCATCTAGCTCCTAGGAAGTTATTCATATCCTAGAATATTGCTTGATTTTGATGTTACATAAAGGAGACCAAACTAGAGTTAAATTCAGACCAGTATACTGCTAGATATTTACAACCAAACTGGATGAACCCCTTTTTGTTTAAGGAGGACTTTGACACTATACGAGGTGAATAAAATTAGCCTGCCTTTCACCGATTATAAATCCATGGATTTTTTTTTTTTTACTGATGGCTTGATTGGGGTTTTTAACATTGTCATTTGACTTCAGGTCTGTATTTTCTTGAGGGGGGGATAGCAAATTCTAGAGAGAAATTCATTGATTTAGAAATCATTAAGGCTATTAAAACCTGATTGCTTTTTTTCCAGCATCTTTGCACTGTCCAAGTCTATATCTGTTTACCAGAAGCCCCAGATGTTTGGTGAGTTGTGTAAGTGAACCATCAAAAAGACGGGGTTTGTTTTCAGAAGAAGTCAATCTATGGTCACCAACAATCCTTTTCAAGCCCCAATTAGGGTGTATTTGGCAATAGAGCTGAAAATTGTGTAGGCAAGAAGACACCACGTGCCAATCAAGTTGGAATTTCAGCCAGGCTCCTGCATTTTAATTGCAGCTTAGGTTCTACAAAACTGAAAACATTGACTTAGGAAGTGTTAGTCTTAGTTCCAAACTGTAGCTTGCTCAACCAGATGCTCTCCAGATGTGTGGAGACTACAATCTCAGGAATTCCCAGCTACCTTTTGGCAGGAAAATTGGGAAGCTATCCTGACATACCTGGAAAATATCAGTTTAGGAAGGCTGACCCAGAAAAATAGAGAATAAATTACTACATCTTTAAATGATGGAGGCTTACTTTAAAAAGCAAATGGAGAGGGAGGGAGGGAGGGAGGGAGGGAGGGAGAGAGGGATGGAAGGAGAGAGAAAAAACAAAGAAAGAAACAGAAGATGATGATGCAGAAACAAAGGCAAGCAGATGGCTAAAGATGAAGGTCACACCAGATTGAGAAGTTTGTCAAAATGTGATGACATAGGTAATCTGTAAACTGTTATTGCACCTAGCTGGAGGTGCTGAAAAACATTTTGAAATTACAAAAAAAACACTGGAGTCACTAACGCACCAGCAGGAATAATCGCCCGGAGTGCTTCGGCTCTATGGATGAATGCCAGATGTGCAAAGCGACATATCTGGAATTAATGATATTAAACATGCTTTCCTTTTATGCTCAATAATAACTCTATTATGATTGATACAAACCGCAGACACTTTATCTAGTACAAATGGAATCGTCTGTCATTGACTATATTAAATCATCAATTTCTGCATGATGAGGATCGTTTAGGGTAACTAATCATCTGTCTCGTTCTGAAGTCTTTAAGGCTGATCAGATAACGTTTTGAATACTGCCTGAGCAGCCACGACAATCTAACCCTTCCATGTAAGGATTGAGAGGGGCCCATTATGCCGTCGAGGCGGGTGGAAATATCACAGTTCTTTCTCTACATAATACCCTGCTGTAAATAAATCATTCTCCCACCGCAAACTTTATTGATCACAAGCACTCCCATGCTTGTGTCTAGTGAAGTCTCTACAGAATAAAAGGCTGCTTTATATTTTGTCTTGTCAAAATATTAAACGGCTCTGTCAAACGGAGTCAGGCTTGTAGCAATGGGGTAATTCTGCCGGAGCTCTTCTCATTCCCTCTTCCTATCACAACTGCCAAGCTTTACAAAGCAGGGTGGGCTTCCCCCCCCCCCGTCCTTCCCCCCCTCTTTTTTTTCTTTAATAAACTTTCCAATTATAGTCTCGTAAGATTATGAAGCCTTAAGATAAAGTGTCCTAATTTAGAGAAGTGGAGTAGTGAACTACCAGGGAGCAGCTGTTAGATAAAGCATTTTGCACAAGAAGATAACCTGGCTTATTTATATACACACAACATTAATGGGGAAAGGAAGAGAGCCTTTATTTAAAAAAGAAAATAAAGAAAGAAAAATCTCTCATTTTACTGGGCCAATGCCTGGGAAAGACGTTGGCATAATTTGAGCGCAAAATATTTACTATTCGTACATAAAAATATTTTAATATCATGCAAAGGGTGACACTCTTTTTTTATCGTTAGTGTTGCATTCTGCATTTTATTAATTAGACAATGTGTTTTAAAAATCACTTAAAGCGCATGGATACACACTGGCACAAAAGACACAGAAAGACACACTTAATGCTGCCTTTTGTGCGGCAGATCCTAGAATGATCACGTGTGTCTGATCTTTTGGCTTTCCTGGGCCACACTGAGTGAAGAGGAATTGTCTTGGCTCACTTATGAAACATATAATATAGTTAATGGATATAAACCACATAATAATGTTACAAATTTATTATCTTGTGGAGTCACATTACCAGCTGGCCAGGGCCACCTGCTGCCCAAGGGCTGTGGGTGGGACATGCCTATCCTAGAATTAGCAGCAAATTGCCCAAAGTCTGGAAGCAGCCCACCACCATCACACTTTTTTATAACAGGATGGCACTCAAATCATATCTTTTCACCCAGATCTTTTACAGTTTATGATTGACAGATTCAGGTTATCCACAGGGGCTAGTCAGCAATATCAAAATGGGCAACCAAACCCCCATCTCTTTTTAATATGCTTACGTGTAAGAGACATGCCTTTGAGCACTCAGTTGCACCTGCCATTTTGATACCTTTGGCTCCTCCTCCTGAGGTCTCTGTCCATTTATTTATGTATGATAGGTAGTCCTTGACTCACAGCCACAAATGGGACCAGAATTTCTGTTGCTAAGTAAAGCAGTTAAGTGAGCTGTGCCCGATTTCCTGATCATTTTTTTGCCGCAATCGTTAAGCGAATCACCGCAGATGTTAAGCGAGTCACACAGTCATTAAGCAAAGCCAGCTTCCCCCATTGACTTTGCCAAAAAGTCAACTGGGACGATTGTGGATGCAGATCACATACTCCAGGACACTGCAGCCATTATAAATACATGGTGGTTGCCAAACGCCCAAATTTGCATCACATGACCATGGGGATACTATGATGGTTGTTACATGTGACAATTTTGGTGGAATCTCCAGTAGAATGAGAGGAGGTATGAAGAAGGGGTCAAGCTTAAATTCCTTGCACGGTAGAAAGCAGTACACTTTTCCCAGAGTCCCTGAAGCCTTATTTGACCATTCCTAAGAGAATGTAGCTGGTGAGATTCCTGTAAGTAGGGATTGTAACAATAAAGAAGTGACTTCAATCAACCCACAGTGTGGGTTTCAGTGCTGCTGCAACTTTGAACAGTCACTAACTGAATGGCTATAAGTCGAGGATTACCTGTACGTATTTGTAACTCACCAAGACATAGGTCTCCTCAGGAGCTTGTGGCTTTCCTTGGAATCATGAAAGCACTGTTGCAGTGCTCATGTTGCAAGCTCCACCCTCCATGCACGCCCATGGAATATTGTGGGAAATGAACAACGTTTCATAATTCTGCTCCCTGTCAGACCATACTGGGCCCAGGGCTGTTCAAAATGGGTGGCATCTAAATTTGCAAAACAAATCAAATGAAAATATCCGGACTCGTTGGACACATAAAATAATTCTATTTTATATTATGTTCTCATTTAAGCATATCGGCTCTAGTTCTTATCTCTCTGGATAATATCTAGTTATATATAATTAGCCATTAGTGTTATTTTAGGCTTTTTAGCCGAGGCACAAATATGTTTGCCTAGATTGGAGTCCCTGACATCATTACACAGTCTCAATTGACAGTTACGTGCATCTTTAATTGATAAACAGATGGATATTTAAACAGCTCAGTGGTATTTATATCTATTATCAGTGAATACATAGAAAGAAAGAAAATGTTAAGGGAGGGATTAGATGGCAATGTAATGAAACGTTGTGACAATTCAAAGCTGACAATGTGCAAAAGTAAGTTCAGTCATCATTCACAAGAGCAACCTGTGATAATGCAATCATCGCGGCCAAGAAAAAGAGGTTTGGGGATACATAAAGATCTCCATAATTTTCTTAATGAATATAGGACTTCTATGCATGCCTGTATCTTTCTTATAAGCTTATATTCGGCCTGTGAGTTAAATGCTACTGGCAAGTTTCCCTACAGCTAGAGAAGTCCCTTTTGCAAGCCTACAGAAAACCAAAAAGAATTGTGGACCACTGTAATCCACTGCATTTTGCTTGTAGTTGGATCAATTTTGAAAACTAGCCTGGAATGGGCCAGTGCATCAGTAGCCATCCAGCTACAGCTCCTTGTCTTTTTATATGTCCAGAGTCACCCAGGTTTACCTCATAAATGGACTTTTGAGTCACTATCTTGTGTGTGTCAGGGGGGAGAGAGAGGGAGGAAGGTGCCTCAAACACTGCATTGCCTTAGGCATCTCCTACCAGCCAATCTTCTATGAGACTTACCATCTTTTGCTCCCCAGTTCTTACTTCATTTTGTTCTGAGAAATGATCAAAAATAATTAGCCTGCCCCCAAATGTTGCAGCTTATCAACTGAAGTTTCAGTCTGCTGGCCCGCCATCCTCCCGGCCTCACAGTCAGGCAACATTTCATGGGCTTTCTCACGACTCTGGAAGATCTGATTTTGGAGACTGCATCATCACAAACAGGGCTGCCAAAGGGAGATCAATAAGCTATGCTCCTTCCCACCATCTGGCACAAGTCCCTCACGAACCTGTCAGGATATTTTTAAGTAGAGATGGATCATCCCTGACACCTCTCACCACTTATGTCTTCTGAAAGGGTACTAAACCAGTGTTTAAAACTAGCCAGTTAATTGGCGATAGGCACAGGAAAAGTGTAAGATGCTCTCAGATTATAAAGGTGGATTCCATCATAAATGGAAGCTTCTCCTCAACAGTTCTCCACCGTTCAGCTCCTCTGAGGATATAAATTGAAATAATTTTCTTTGAATCCTGAACGATGCTGAAGCAAACGAAGGCATTTTCTTTTAAAATCTGAATACAGGTAATCATCAGCTTATGACCACAACTGAGCCCACATTTCTGTCGTTAAGCGAGACATTTGTTGACTGCGTTTTGTCCCATTTTACAACCTTTCTTGCCACAGTTCTTCAATGACTTACTGTAGTTGATAAGTTAGTTACCCAATAGATAAGTGAATCTGGCTTCCCCATTGACTCTGCTTGTCAGAAGGTCACAAAAGGGGATCACCTGACCTTGGGACACAGCAATGGTCATAAACATGATCCACTCGCCAAGCATTTGAATTTTATCACATGATCATGGGGGTGCTGCAAAGGTCATAATTGTGAAAAACGGTCATAAGACACTTTTCTCAGTGCAGTTATAACTTTGTCACTAAACAAACTGTTGTAAGTCAAGGACTATCTGTACTATAGTCTCTGGTTTTCATTGGTAAACACTTTATGCTAAACAGACAAGAACCAGGCTGTCATGGTTCCAACAGACAGAGACAAATAAAGCAGAACTCCGAGGCTTGCAAGTTCCTCAAAGAACACGTTTATTGATAAAAAGTTGTTTTTGTTAGCTACGAAGTCATGTCCGACCCATCGCGACCCCATGGACAACGTTCCTGCAGGCCTTCCTGTCCTCTACCATCTTCTGGAGTCCATTTAAGCTCACGCCTACTGCTTCAGTGACTCCATCCAGCTACCTCATTCTCTGTCGTCCCCTTCTTCTCTTGCCCTCAACCTTTCCCAGCATTAGGCTCTTCTCCAGTATTGGCATGTCAAAAGTGAAACCAAGTCTGAATAGACCTGTAACAATCCCCAATACAAAGTTAAGAAGTCCCACCCCTAAAGCTAGGCAAGCTACTATGTTCCCCAATACATCTTCTTGGTGGGCTTTTCACGAAACGCCCTGCCTGCAGTCCCGGGAGCAGCTGATGACCTTGGTTCCCACGGGAGAAAGTCTGTTTTGTCTAGCGAAGCACAGGGTAAACCCCCCTCCCTCCGTGCTATGTGTCAATCGAAAATGAGTAGGGAAAATGGCTGCAGCCACGCTCATTTTCAAAGTTGACACAGACACTATCTCTATTAAGTCCTTCCTTTTGATGATCATCTGGTTTTAATTTCTTCTTATTTTGTTTCAGATGAATAAAATAAATTTCCCAAGCATTTTATGGGTGTGAGGAGGTAGTTATGGTATTGACTTCTGCTTCAAACTTCTCCCCACCCACTTAATATAACCTTTGTACTTGTAAAAATCAAGAGTGTTTTTTCCAATCTGTTGATTCTTCTAATTTGGGTTGTTTGGTGGTATTTGGGGCTATATAAAGACTGGTACTTAAATATTTTTTATAAATATTTTGTAATCACTCAGACAATTAATTACTTTAGCAGGAGGTCTCTTGACCCAACTGGAGGAAAATGGCTTCATGTGACAAAGCAGTTGTATGTACAGCATATCTTTCTCAATGCGATTGTAACAATTTTCACTACGGGATGCTTCCTGTTTTGTTTTCAATTTATGTTCTAAAATTCCTATAACTTAAGTCTTGTAAAAGCTGCTTTTAGTAAATTTCTTCTGTCACCCCAAGATTCAGAATCACTGAGAACTGAATGGAATATAAATTTAATATATTATTATTATATACATAGCAAGATCAAATCACAGCTTCCAGTTTTTTAGCTGCTGTTGCCCTTCATTCTATTATTCTATTCTTCTTCTTCTTGTTGTTGTTATTGCTATCGTTATTGTTGTTGTTAGTTGCACATGTGTCAAATGTGAGAATCCTAGACCTGGCCAAATCCAAAAATGTCAGGGAATTTCTAGAAGCCTGGAACTCTGACAAATCAGCCATCAATGGACATATATCCATTAACAACATCTATAGACTATGCAAAAGAGACAATCAACCAGCCCAAAGGACAAAAAGACTCCAGCACCTCTCCACCAGGTAGTCAGTACTCAGATCAGCATAGACTAACTCCAAGGTCAACGTCAGACCAACCGTCAAGTAAGCAATACCCCAATCAAGAAACTTCCAAAGAGCCATTAGTAAACAGCCCAACCAAAGAATCCCTAAGACCGCCCCATCCACCCAGACAGGCAAGACATTGGAATATAAACAGACAGCAAACAGCACTCCTTACTAGCACTGATGAGGTTACCTAGTTAGGGTAATGAAATGTCTGCAAGAAAACAAGCAAGCTCAGAGAGCACCAAGGACCCCTTATTCTCTCTCTTCTGGCCAGCCGCCGTCCAATTGGACCTCATACATGTATGAACCCAGCATTTCTAGGATGGCAGTGTGCCCCTTTGAATGTGATGGAGTTTATTTTGATTAAATTATACCTTTCAAATCTCTGCAGTTGTCCCTTTGCGCTTGAATCTCATCTGCCATTTTATTATTGCTTAGTCATCCAAAGGTCAGTATCTCTTCTCTCTCTCTCTCTCTCTCTCTCTCTGGATCTGTCTTGTCACCCCATCCTTGACAGAGGAGGCTAAGCCTGTGCCTTGTTTATTAATTCATCTAACAAATTATTTCAGCCCAGAAATGGTTCTTGGAATAACTTACCATTTAAAATAATGGAGCAACTTTCAGTTTCAGGGCCACCTGCTAGACTTCAGTTACTACCTTTGAATTTTGGCTTAGCAGTTAATCAATATTGTTTTAAAACAGTTTTGATTTTATTGAAAGGGGGAAATCTAACGCTTGTTATTTCCATCTTCCTCAAAGTTTGAATTCTTTCAATAGCGGAAAAACAGAGCCATGGGGAAAAAAGAAGTATTTTCTTGATTTTGTTTTCTTTATCCTCTCAGGTCACTGCCATCCTTAATAATCCCTAACGAGACCTTGTCCCTTTACATTATAAAGCCCTGTAACATAATATCACTGCCTTCTTTCATCTCAGACTTTTGGAGGCACTTAAAAAAAAGTCAAGATCATAGATTTAAAACATTTTAGATACTGTAATTGCCAATCTCAGCTCCCCCCCTCCCCAACAGAGGTGAATCAAATGGAAAAGGTAGGGTAGACATGGGTTATTATTCAATGGTGTGATGCAAAGAAGCCCATCCTGAGATAAAAGGATGGTACAAAGTCCCTGAAACCTTCCGATTTCCTTCCCATCACCAATCGCCGTCAAAGCATCATTCCAGCTGATTTCACAAATAGGTCCATTTTCTTTTCTTGGCAGCAATACATGCCTTCTTCTAGGATGTATTTCAACTTCCCAGTTTTATTATCTTATAGTCCTGCTATTTTCTCATAAACTCCCAAACCTGATTCTGCCTAGGTTTTTTGAAAGCAGCGAAACTCCTCTCGGTGCTTTGTACGAAAGGGAAATAATTTTATGCATGGGAAGTAATCAAATTGGCTGAATTTGGTTAATGACATGTCATTTAAAATTAAATTAAATCCAATGTAGGTTTTGTCCTTTTGGGTGCCTAGCTTCCAGCATGCCAAGGAAAGGCCAAGGGAGATGCCTCCTTCCCCCAAAGAGGTGTTGTGCACCTGGATGTGATGGCACTTAATAACTGGGAAATCAAATGTGCATTCTGCTGTTACTTTGCTTTTTATTGAATAGGATTTGAGCGTTTCCTCCCCTTCCTTGCAAAGTCCTGCAGGGCTCCTGGGATAAATAATAACAGCAGTTGAAGCAATATTGTACCTCTCCAAACATTCCTCTCTCGGTCTCTGTGTGGAGAAATCTTTGCGCTGAGCAGAATGTATGCCTGCCGTTTGAAAAAGAAGCGTATTAGACAGGGAGAGGATGGATCCCTCAGAGTGATGTGGTGAGGGCAAGAGCTCCAAGCTTTGCAAAATCTTTTGCATTCTGACATCTGAAACAGGTGGTTCTCCAGTTCCTTTTGTGAACATAAGTTGCTCTGTGCCGACCTTCTGCTCGTGAGCCTTCTCAGATGTATCGCCAGTAGGGAGCCGTCTGGCTGAATGTGATTTTTATGTATCTTTCAGCTAAATCGGAGGTCCTAATGCAAAAGGCATTCAATGACACCATGGGGATTTGTGACACTCCTCGTTAGGACTTCTGAGCTGTAAACCAATAAATGGGCTAGAAATGACACAGTGTGTGTGTATGTGTGTGTGTGTGTGTGTGTGGGTGTTGTCCTCCTCACTGGTGACGGTTAAAATATAGATAAAGGCACAGTTAGGTTTTTGAGCAGCAGTCTTAAGTTTTCCAAGCAATTCCATCATGCCGCATAAGACTGCAACTCCAACTAAGCTATTGAGGTTTCAAAATGCATATTGAGCAGAGTAAACCAAGGGAGGGGAATATTCTGAGCAATTAAGGCAGGTGCTATGAAGAGGGTGGTTCTGGCCAGGGAAGGGGGAATTAATTACCTTGTAACCCACTCAAAAAAGCCTCCGATTATGTTGATCATAACGAGCTGTTAGACAGCCCTAAAAGACCTGCAGGTGCCAACGCATCTGGTCAAACTGGTGCAATCACTGTACACAAATCCGGAAGCACATGTATGCCGAAGTGATCAGGAATCTGAAGAATCAAAAACTGGGGTGAGGATTGGAGGAAGGAACATTCACAGTCTTCAGGAGGCTGACGACATAACTCTCCTCTCAGAAACCTAAAGAAGGCCTGAAACATCTGGTCAAAAGGATTAAAGAAGAAATTTGGCCCCTTCCTGAACATCAAAAAGGACCAAGTTCATAACCACTGCAAAGAATGGAAATCTCAAAATAACAATTGACAGTGAAAAGATTGAATGTGTGCCAGAATTCACTCTCTTAGGATTGCAGATTGATCAAAACATGAATGCAGTCCAGAAACAAAGCATCAAATCGCACAGCAATGATGAGCTTGAATTGAGTATGGAAAAGCAAGGACACCAACCTGGCAACCAAATCCAGATGTGTCCACACTATAGTGTTTCTCATAGTTATCTACAGTGTGTGTGTGTGTGTGTGTGGGGGGGTTATGCCTTCTAGTCAGTGTTGACTCCTGGAGACTGCCCCAACAAGACCCTTCAGCTTTTTTGAGTATGGCTGATTTCAAATTTAGTTTGCACTCAGCACATTCCCAGTCAGTCCCTCTATTCAGATCAAAACATGTACACAGGTTATTCAGATCAGCTAATAAAATAATACATACTTAGATGTTTATGTATTTATGAACATCAGCAAACATCAAATACACTCAACTGGCAAAAATGGGACAAAGACAGTAAAAAAAACAACCAGGGAGTGAGATATGAACAGGGGAGAAATTACATTATCTCTTTATCTATCTGTATTTACCAAAAGGCACAGAAATGTTCAGATTCAACGGAAACAATACTCTGAGTAATTAGCAGGGACAGTCCCAAAGGGAGGGCTGTTCCAGCATTAAAACTTTAATATAAGTAACAGCAGCAGGATACAGATAGAAAATAGGACATAAAGTGATCCTTCCTTTATTCTGCACTGTAAAGGAAGCAATTTGGTGGATGGGGATGATCAATTTTTCTCAACCTTGGAAACTTTAAGATGTCTGGACTTCAACTCCCAGAATTCTCCAGCCAGCTTGGGAATTCTGGGAGCTGAAGTCCAAACGTCTTAAAGTTTCTAAGGTGGAGAAACACTGGGGATGATATATTCATTAAGATGCACACATACATGATTTTTTTTCCCCCTCGGTGTACCACAGAGCGCTTCCTTTTTGTGACTTTTTTTTCCTAATAGCTGAAAGGCAGGCAGGAAGATATATTTTTTTTCCTTTATGCCTTTGCAGAACAACATTTTCAGGGAGACTCCCAAAAATCAATTAGTCCCGTCTGCTGTCTTCCTAACAGGGATGGTTTTTGAAAGGGGTATTTCCTGTTGGAAGCAGTTAAGAGCCCCTTTCACTTGAATGCAAAAGCCAGCTTCTGAATCTCCAGCGGGAGGACGTAAGAAACCGCATTTATTTATTTATTTATTTATTTATTTATTTATTTATTTATTTATTTATTTATTTATTTATTTATTTATTTATTTGAATTTCTATACCGCCCTTCTCCCGAAGGACTTAACTCCTTAAATGGTTTTGTGGTCCTCATAACTTTCTGTAGCAGGTGCCCCGTTGCATCTTGTGGCTTTAAACTTGGTGATGTATTGATGTGTTTTATGGATTTGGTAAGTTTTCTTTGGGGGATGTGATTAGCTGGGAAATGGGCTAAAACAGCAAGAAGGAATAGGCATGTCTCTTGTGACACCATTTGGACAAAAAGATCCCTGCTGGTTTTCTTGCTGCAATGGCTCTTTATGATGCTGTATCGAGACAAATCATAAATGTCCTCTCAGGCCTGTTGACTAATAACTAACAAAGTAATATAGCAATAAACCAAATCCCAGTCTATTAAAGCCTAAGTACAGCGAAATCCTGGACAAATCCCACCAGCTAGTAATCTAACAATAAAAACAAATCCAAAGCCTCCACGCAATATTGTCTTTCCGTCGACAGAGAGAAGCCATCTGTCCAAAGAAATAAAAATCAAGAAAGAGAACTTCACTTTACAAAAGTAAAAGCATCTTGCGTTATGTAATAGAACTTCACTTTACATAACACAAAGAAAACAAATTAAATGAACGTATGTAATGTTACTACCGAGCTGCTGCTGCTCGTGCTATCATTCATTAGAGGAGCCTGTTTTTAAAATCTCTGTAGGTGTTCTATTTGTGAAGGTTATGGGAGAGGTGTGTGACATTTTATTTACGTCTTCTTCTCCCCCCCCCATCCTTTTGTTTTTCTCCTTCAACCGAGAGGATTTTCTATTATTATTCAATTTTTTTATACTGGGTTTAATATTTGTTTCTTGAACTACAATGAATTGTTCAGGGTGTGGGATGTCATATGCTAAATCAGGAAATAGATATTTATAGGGTTCGGATCCATCAATAATCATATCCTCAGTTAATACATCAATTGGTTTCTGCTAATTTGATGCAGGAGGCATTTGAATACTTTTTAGCTTTCTCATTATCTTGGACTGAAGCCTTCTCCAGCTGAGACTCTGTCATGGCCTTGTATATACAGTAGGAGGTTTAAGTTCTTGTCTGTTCACCTTCAACATTTTTTGCCTGTTATGTTGAAGAGCAAGTTCTGAACTTTTTCATCTATGAAACAAGACTTTGGAACACAAGTTTTAGCTTCTTTGGCATCTGTGCCTTTGCAACCCCTCCCTCTCCCTGCCCTCCATCCAGCATATCCCACATTGGACACCTTGGAAACAACCAAGTCAATCTCCCACTTCTCTACTGAGTTTAATATCAAAAACAAGTCACTGAGATGCTCTGAAACACTATGGACGTTGGTGATACGTCTCTGTTATAGGTTTCAAACACAGAACGTTATCTGTCCCCCTTTTTTTAGGAGCACCCATATTCTTCTTCTCCCCGCCTGTGTGTGCTATGGAATACCTGCCCACAATTGTTTCTCTGCTCCGGTGTGGTCATTTCCAACCTCTGGGTTGCTCATCCACTTTGAAAGATGAGGCAAGTCTTTGGGTTGACTTCTTCTAAGCCACAGAAGTGCTTTGTACCTGAGAAGATTGACATTGCATCAGATTGACCAACAAATGATGCAAACTTAGAGGTAAAAGTGGAACGGGTCAACTCAATGCAGTTAACTCACCACAGCCAATCCACCATGGGATAACTTGCCACGGCCAGCTTGCCACGGGACAATTCAAAAATTCAATTTTATTACTTAAAATAATATTAAAATTATTTTAATTTTTGTCATTCACATTTCATTTTGTCCCTCCTTTGGCAACCTTTCTTTAATTATTCTATTCCACTATTTCTTAGATATTACTGTAACTCTTGCCCTGTGGTGAGTTGGCCCTGGCAGGTTGGCTGTAGCGAATTGTTGTAGACCCAGTAAAACAGGGTAACTATGGCCCCTCTATAAACTCTATGGCAGGAGTCCAGAACCAGAAACTTTATCAATGATGTCCAGCTGTGTTACTCTGTGTACCACCAAGACCACAGGATCACAAGCCACCATCTTGGACAGGCCTCTCATTTCCATCTACTTGTCCATATAGTGGACTTACACACCAACAGGCTCTGACCAGCCTCTCATCAAACATCCCACACTGTATAGATGCCTTCTCTATGCATTTATGCTCCAGACAGCTCTTGCTGTGAATCTGACAGAAACCACTTGCCTATTTCTATAATGGAAAATAACAGATGCTAACAGGACTGTGCTGAGGCAATGGGCTTCCTCTGATTTACAGGTTTTCTCTAATAATCCCTCTAGAGGCTCTACCACACTTTGATGGGTAGATTTGTGACTGATTTAAAGATTCCGGAAGCTTTTGGGAACAGAAAACCCTGTGGAAACATCACAAGCTGCTTTTCTCTTCACTTCTCATCTCTATTTCCTTTTGCAGGCATCTCAATTTAGCAGGATCCCTGGGATATAACCTTTCAAATTAAATTTGGGACTGGGTGTGGGGAGATGGGTACTAATAATAGGTTCAGATCCAATCTAAGTCATGTGTAGAATGGACCTGTTTAAAGCATAGCTGTCTGAAATTCTGCTGATATCTATGGGAATACTTTGAAGCATGTTAAGGTGGCATTAAAAGGGGTAATTAAGTAGTCTCATCCTATGCTGATTGGACAAATAATTCAGGCCCAAAGAGATTTATAATTAAATTGTTTATTATTTTTCATTTTCTTTTCCTTTTTCCCAAGCTGCCAGGGAAAAGAGGCATTGTTTGGGACCCTGAACGTTCCCTGAAGCCCCATTGTTCTGTTCTCACTACATGTTACTCTGTGCAGCTTGACATGCAGCTAAACACATCTATCCTCCGATAAAACAGACCCTGAGTGTAGATCTGGATGCATTATTAAAGGAACAGGATGGCGAAACTGGGAAAAGTAGAAATGCATACAATAAGAACCCAGATATTGAGTTGCTAGTGAACATAACAGCATAACATAACCCACTAGATGCGGTTAGAGAGCAACAACAATACCCAAGACTTCCTGAAAACTATCTGTTTTTAGAGGGGCCTAGCCAAGATGGTGGCTTGTTAATCAACAGTCTTGATTTAACCAACCTCTTGTCTCCTGCCAAAGCTTTGGGTCATAAAACTGCGGTCACATGAAAACTTGAGGTGTCTTTAATTTAATCTGACAAACTCTCATAAAAGATGCCAGAGCTGAATAATTTATTCTTACTCATCAGCTTATTCCTACTCACAGAGTAGGAGACTAAACTTACAGAGCAAAATTTTAATGATCTGTCAGTAAAATCAGTTATATTGGAATTTATGTTGCTGCTTCCAAACACAATCTTTTTTTTTAAAAAAAATAAAAACGGTTGTTTCTGGGTTTTTTTATTTTTAATTTTTAAAAAGGCATAATGTCCATTAGATCCAAGGGAGCTTTCCGTCACGTGTGTAACTGGAATCGCTTGTATTTTAGGCCCTTAATTCTCTCATTCCTAACTAATGATTACTCTAATATGTGCCTTCCTTTTTTTATCTCCATCTCTGGTGCTATTTTCTCTGGGTTGAAATGCAAGCAAAAAGCTCATCGTTCTCTCAAAAGACGTACTGTAGTGCTTTTCTTCAACTCCCCAGTAATGAGTGTGAGTTGAAGATCAGAGCATATGTTAAAAGGCGCCTGATGCATCTTTTTAAGCATTACCTTTGAATGAAATAACTGGCCTTTACCCCCTTCCTGAAAGATAATGGGGGCAGGGGAGGGGGAGAAGATGTGCTAACATAATCGAATAGGCACCCGACCCATCTTCCATATAGCAACTATCTTTATTCCTGATGTATTGGAGATAAGTGGAAATCATTCATAAATGTTTCTGGCTAGACTTGCAGCATTTAACCCCAAGGGGAGATGTTGCTTCTCAATTTCCACAGGGGACAATTTCATGCCCTCTGAAGCTCCAGGGGTGTACCACGTATGGGATGTAAACTTTTGTCTTTTATTCACCTTCTTTAATCATCAAGCTTAACTAGTTGTCATAAGTTCAATCATTTTCTCTGCCTTTAATAACCAAAGAGCATTTGTTCACATTTATTAAAAGCCTGAGCTGTTATCTATTAAGGGGGATGTCGAAAAAATGCTGTCATTGCTTCAATTACATTTACACTGACAGGACAGGAGACTTGCTCAGGATGACAGGATGTTTCTTTATTCTGGGCAAAGTGCTGGAGCAATCTGTGAAACTTCTATGTTTATCTTCTGTCACATGGCCTGCTGAGGTAGCAAGGCCGTGGGATGGGAGGGAGGGAGCCACGGGTCTCCCACTCTACTTCAGGAAATAGGATTTTTACTGCTATGGAGTTAAAGAAGTTGTTTCTGGTTCTACAACATCATTACAACAGTAGTGAAAACTTCAACTAAGCAAGTGGGGGAGGAGGGCAGTTCACCTCAGCAAGGTACTCTGTGGTGAAGAGATGATATTTTCTATCTATCTATCTATCTATCTATCTATCTATCTATCTATCTATCTATCTATCTATCTATCTATCTATCTATCTATCTATCTATCTATCCTCTATCTAATATCTATTTCTCTATTCCACCCTATATCTATCTATATCTCTCTATTTGTCTACCTCACGCTCTACCTCTATCTATCTATCTGTCTGTCTGTCTGTCTGTCTGTCTGTCTGTCTGTCTGTCTGTCTGTCTGTCTATCTATCCATCCATCCATCTAAACTATAATAATAATAATAATAATAATAATAATAATAATAATAATAATAATAATAATAATAATAATAATAATAATAATAATAATAATAATAATAATAAAGTTGGAAGGGACCTTGGAGGTCATCTAGTCCAACCCCCTGCTCAGGCAGGAAACCTTATACCATTTCAGGCAAATGGCTGTCCAGTCTCTTCTTAAAAACCTCCAGTGTTCGAGCATTCACCACCTCTGGAGGCAGGTTGTTCCACTGGTTAATTGTTCTAACTGTCAGGAAGTTTCTCCTTAGTTCTAGGTTGCTTCTCTCCTTGACTAGTTTCCATCTGTTGCTTCTTGTCCTGCTTTCAGGTGCTTTGGAGAATAGCTTGATTCCCTCTTCTTTGTGGTAGCCCCTGAGATATTGGAACACTGCTATCATGTCACCCCTCACCCTTCTCTTCATTAAACTACACATACCCAATTCCAGTAACCGTTCCCTATATGTTTTAGCCTCCAGCCCCCTAATCATCTTTGTTGCTCTTCTCTGTACTCTTTCTAGAGTCTCGACATCTTTTTTACATCGTGGTGACCAAAACTGGATGCAGTATTCCAGGTGTGGCCTTACCAAAGCATTGTAAAGTGGTATTAGTACTTCACTTGATCTTGATTCTATCCCTCTGTTAATGCAGCCTAGCACTGTGTTGGCTTTTTTGGCAGCTGCAGCACACTGCTGGCTCATATTGAAGTGATTGTCTACTAAGACTCCGAGATCCCTCTCACAGTTACTACTATTGAGCAAGGTACCACCTATACTATACCTCAGGGAAAGGGCGGTATATAAATGTAAATAAATAAATAAATAAATAAATAAATAAATAAATAAATAAATAAATACCTATGCATTTGATTTTTCCTGCCTAAATGTAGAACCTTACTTTTTTCACCATTGAATTTCATTTTGTTAGATAGTGCCCAGTGTTCGAGTCTGTCCAGATCCTTCTGTATCTTAAGCCTATCTTCTGGAGTATTGGCTATTCCTGCCAGCTTGGTGTCGTCTGCAAATTTGATGAGTTCCCCATCTATCCCCTCATCCAAATCATTAATGAAGATATTGAAGAGCACTGGGCCCAGAACAGAGCCCTGGGGCACCCCACTACACACTTCCTTCCATGTAGATGTGGTTCCATTGAGGACCACACGCTGAGTACGGCCTGTCAGCCAGCTACGAATCCATCTGGTGGTAATGCTATCTAACCCACATTTTTTTATCTTATCAAGTAGTAGGTTGTGATCTACTTTATCAAATGCCTTACTGAAGTCCAAGTAAATTATATCTACAGCATTCCTCTGGTCCACTAATCTCCATCTCTCTATTTCTCTATTTCACTCTATATCTATCTGTCTATCTATCTATCTATCTATCTATCTATCTATCTATCTATCTATCTATCTATCTATCTATCTATCTAAACTCTATCTCTCTATTTCTCCATCTCACTATATCCATCCATCTGTGTCTGTCTGTCTGTCTGTCTATCTATCTATCTATCTATCTATCTATCTATCTATCTATCTATCTAAACTCTCTCTCTATTTCTCCATCTCACTCTCTATATCCATCCATCTGTGTCTGTCTGTCTGTCTGTCTGTCTGTCTGTCTGTCTGTCTGTCTGTCTGTCTGTCTGTCTGTCTGTCTATCTATCTATCTATCTATCTATCTATCTATCTATCTATCTATCTATCTATCTATCTATCTATCTATCTATCTATCTCTATCTATCTATCTATCTATCTATCTATCTATCTATCTATCTTCTATTTATCTCTCAAATTTTTGAACCACCCGTCTTACTGAGGGACTTTGGATGGTGAACAATAACAAAACTTGACAAAGCTTCCAGCTGGCATACTTTTCTTCCTTAAGATGTTTCAACTAATGCAAAGTAACTTTTCTAGGGCTTTCTTTAATTGGACATAGGCTTCTGCAAAAGCCCATTTTCTCCAGGGAAGTCCACTTTACTCCATGGCACACCCAGGTCTGAAATCCCTCCATGAAGCTGCTTCATCAAAATTTCCCCTGAAGGAAAGCATTCCTCTGAATACACGTGTCACCAGTGGTACCAAAGTGGTACATTCAAGATGGAACCCGGTCTTCTTAATTTGATTTCACTGAGACAGTCACAACACATGAAACCCCAAGACCAATAGATTCACCATCAGTTTTGAAAATGCCCCATTCTTTCCAATCATTGTCAGCCTTAGCGACTTTAGTCGCAAGATTGCTCCAAATCCTCTTCCCTCGCTCGAGAACAGCCAGTGTCAATTAGCCTGACTGAAAGCATTTTCCAGAACAAGCACCTGTCTTGCCAGGCCTAGGAGCCATTCTTCCGGCTGCTATCCTTTAACTTTGTACCTTTAAAGCTGTCAGGCACAAAACAAAGAATGACACGTGACAATTCTTCCAAGCTGAGTTCTTTATTATTCCATAGCCATAGACAAATATCTGGCTAACCTGGGGTGTCTACTATTCACATCTACAATTTACTCTGGGAACTACTGTCTGAGGGAGGAGCTGTCTTTGTTCTCTTTCTCTCACACTTGATATCTAGGCTCAGTTGCCTCTTATTCCTCTGGAAGTCACCCTCTCCCTCCTGGGGACCCGCCTCTTTACTACATGCCATCACAAAAGCTGACAAAAAGCAATTGAGATAGCCCTGTCTTCACCCACCATTCTGCTAGTAGGGCTGTTAAAAATAAAGCTAAGCTATCTAAGGACATGTTTACTGTATTCTACCAGACAAAATGGAGTTTGGCTGTTCAAGTTATTTGTGGGCGATTCTCAGAAGTACATAACGATAAACATACAGCCTTTCATCAAACATTTCAATTTCATGCCTTGAAGTCTCATCCTACTTTGAGAGTTATAGATCCTTTTCATATTAGGAGAGCCAATTTGGTCTAGTACCGGTAGTTAGGATACCAGGCTAGAAAGCAGGAGACTATGAGCTCAAGTCCCACCTTAAGCCATGAAAGCCAGCTAAGGGACTTTGGGCTAGTGACTCTCTCTTAGCCCAACCCACCTCACAGGGTTGTTGTTGTTGTGGGGAAACTAGGAGGAGGAAGGTCTGTTTCTTGGTCTGACCCAAGGAAAGTATAATATGCTTGACTGAGAAGTCTCTTTTCAACCCTGCAGGTGACACTTCAATAATCTAGTTTGTTGGAACCAACAACAAAATTTGCTGGAGAATCAATATGATTTTTTAACAGGATGAGAGCGGTCTGCATTATAAACAATTATATGCAGGCACGGGAACGATAAAATTGCCTTTGGTTAAAAAAAATATGGCTGTTTCATATTTGCCAGTAACTAAATTTGCCTGGCACTAAAATAATACAACACACTGAAAAGTAACCATATCCCCTGAGTTGGAACACATTCATTCTCATCCTTGTGAAATACGGACTCCAGTAGAGTATAGGCAGCTATTTGAATCTTTCTAAGAATGATGCCCTATCGACACAAATTAATTTCCTTATTTTTACTGAAATGAGAAATGATGCCTCTGTTTGTTGTACCATTTTCCTGACATCCAGGCCAAGAAGATCTGTCCGGCTCATATTAGTACAGAGCAAATTAGAATAGGCCAAACCATCCTTTTCATATTAGGAGAGTCTAATAGTTAAGACACCAGGCTAGAGCACAGGAGACTCTGAGTTCAAGTCCCACTTTAGCCATGAAAGCTAATGGGGCGACTTTGGGCTAATCATTCTTTCTCAGCCCAACCCACCTAACAGGATTGTTGTTGTGGGGAAAATAAGAGGTGGAAGGTGTGTTGGATATGTTCTCTGCCTTGAGTTACTTGCAAAGATAATAAAGGAGGGATACAAATTTATTATTTAATAAAATCAATATTATAATCAGCCACTGTCAAGCAGCATAAGCCTTCCAGCCAAACAGATTTTTCTGTAAATCCACAGTATCTGCCATTTTTCAGAACTGGGAGGCTTGTCCCAACGTGCTGAAGTTCAGTCAACAGACCGGAAATAAAAGAGTAGAGATTGCACGAGTCAGCCTCTTGAACTCTCCTTTCCTCAGTCCCATTTCACTGTTGATTAAGCTGCACGTGGAGGAAAAAAAATAAATAGGAAGACAAAAGAAATGCTTCACCCCAAACCAGCCTTTTGTGTCTCAGCCTACGCTCTGCAATCAAAGGGCTGGCGCCAGCTACCTTCACAAAAAAAAAAAAAAAATTGAGACACCAGGCGCACATTCATGTCAGGAGTTACTTTATTATTTTAACTTGAATAAAACTTGTTGTTTTTAGGTCCGCGCATATTTGCTGCTCATTAGATACTGCAGTGGGGGCAGGAACATTGCTTGCCGGAGAAGGAAGGTGGAGAAGCACACACACACACACACACACACACACACACACACACACACACACCCTTCACATTGACTTACTGTATGTTGCTGAAAGATCCCTCTTCCATTGACTAGAGAGAGAAAATAATGAGCTTAAAGCTGCCGAAGCGCTGAAGACAGCTGGCAGTTAGATAATGATGGAAATGCTAGGAAAATCCTAGGAAACTGGCATTGTGGTGGAAGGGGAATGAGACCTGTAATGAACAGGAGGCCAAAACCGATCAGCCCCATTCATATAAAGAGGCACTGGACAATTCAGTCTCATGTCACTGGAGAGGCAGAGCCTATTAAGGGCTGCACCTCGATCCATAAGGGAATCTCCTCTTATTTATTTTTTTTAAACAGAAAGAGAAGGGAACAGCGAACAGATGCAAGTATTTCTAAGATGCTGGAACTATAGACTTGAGAATAGCTGTGTGTGTGTGTGTAAGCATGTCTTGGTTTATAAGTAGATCAATGTGATTTTGTGACCAGGTCAAAATTTCTGTTGCTAAGCTAGACATGTGTTAAGTGATTCCCCCCACACCCAACCCCCACATTTTACAACCTTTCTTGCCACAAGCGTTAAGTGAATCACTGCAGTTGTTAAGTTAGTAACGCAGTTGTTAAGTGAGTTTAGCTTCTCTAGTGAGTTTGTTTGTCAGCAGGATGCAAAAACTGATCACGTGACCTCAGGACACTGCAACTGTCATAAATATGAGTCAGTTGCCAAGAGTCTGAACTTTGATCACATGACCATGGGGATGCTGCAACGGTCATCAGTGTGAAAAATGGTCATAGCCTCTTTGTTCAGTGCTGCTGTAACTTTGAAAAGTCACTAAACAAACTCTTGTAAGTAGAGGACTATCTGTACATGTTTTATTTAAAATACTTTGCACACCTCAGGTATGTATTTCAGGGCAGAGGCATCTTCAGAAGGTTCAAAAAAGTCAGCAACCAAAGCTCTCTCCCTTTTGTGCAAAATTGTGGGACAACACTATGTAAAAAAGGGGTGGGGCTTTGGTCATTCATGAGGTTGATTTATTTTTTTGACATACACACATGTGGACAGAGTAACTTCTAAAAGGATGCTAGAAGACAAATCCAAAGTTTTGGGAGACCCTCGACCAGAAATTATACATTCCACTTTAAAGCTTAAGTTGTGAGGTAGAAAAAGGATAATCCTCCCTATTTCAATACTGTGGCTTCAGTCCAATTACACACACTCACACACACACACGCCAAGTGCAAATATTCAAAAGATATTCTAGGCAGGCTCCAAAAATCCCATGCAACATTTTATGGATATTCAGTTTTAATGGGCATCTTTTTCCCCCTATTTCTCCATTAAATTAAGACTTTACTGTTTAGTATTGCTTTGCAAGGTCTGATGAACACTAATGAATAGCATGCTAAATTAGCAGATGCAAACTCAAATTTGCACTTTCCAGATATGTCGTGCTACATATCACATAAGCCACTGCAATCCTGGCTAATAGTGAGATATGGTAGGTTGTTATCCAGCTGATCTACAGGACATCAGCCTGCCTATTCCTGGCCTGGAGACTACAGATCCCAAACTGTTCACAAAGCAAGGGAACCTACTTGGTCTTAAACTACCCTTTGTGCTTTCTTGCTCTGTCTTCTGCCAAGAGGTGAACAAACAGTCCCTTCCAGAATTTGGAGAAACATGAGAGCTCAGCATTTGACAGCCCTGGAAGATTCCATTTTTTTTTCATTTCATGAGCTTAATAACAATTCAGATTGGGCCTGCAAGGAAGTGGTTCACCCTCAAAAGGACAAAAGCAAAATAAAAGCCAGGACTTCTTTTAACTCCGTTTGGTGCTCCGTTTCCAGCTGTTAATTCCACAAAAGGACTCTTTAGCTGGAGAGGCTCACATGGAGCCACGGGTCTTTTAACATAAACTATTCACGTTATGAAACCATAATGCAAAGCAGTGGCAGCGGCAAAGGTTTGCCCCTCTTTTTTTCTTTTTTCTTTTTTTAATAAACAGGCCTCTGTAAGTTTAATAATTTCAGAGCTGGTAGAAATTCCACAGAGGAAAAAAAAGTAACATTCACAATAGAAAAAGAACTAGAACAGACTTAAAAGAACAGCCAAGTGAAGAGAAATATCAATTTGTGCTTTTCTCCCAGTCCCCATCCCATGGAGGTTATTTTGAAAAGGCCTACAGGTAGTCCTTGGCTTACAACCATGGTCATAATTTGTAACAGTCATAAACCAGGTCATCACTGATATTACGACCTTTTGGCAGTGGTCATTAAGCCAATCCTGTAATCGTTACATGAACACCACCATTGTTAAATAAACTCACTGTATGCTATGGAAGTAAATGTTGATTTCCAGAAAAAAAAACCTTCTTAAATTGTAGTTACCTGACTACAGGATGCTGCAAATGGCTGTAAATTCAGCCAGTTGCCAATCGCCCCAAATGTAGCAACATGACTGTGGGAGGTGTAAGTAGCTTTTGGGAGGGTCTGTCATAACTTAAGCTGAGGACTACTTGAACTTTGTTAAATGGCTCCTCGCAAAACTGATTGCAATGTAGGACCCCCCCAAAAAAAAACCCTGTGTAAAGGTCTAAGTCGTTCCATATTGTTTCCCATAGTCGAAAGATCTTCTTGTGTAGTTCTTTAAGGAGATAATAGAAAAGACAGCTGAATGGCGCCTAGAACCATTGCTGCATAAGATTCAAAACCTCTGGAGATGTACTCTAAGCCATTTGGACCAAAGGACCAGTTTTCGTGAGCAGCCCCACACTGAGAGCTCTAAAGTGCTCTAATCTGGGGAAAGCAACAGTGTCAATGATTGGAATGAGATTCTACGTCAACAAGGTCCCTAGTGCCGACTTTGAAAGATGAAGGAAGCCCCTTTATTTCATTAACACCAGGGAATGACCTGGGAATCCACTGCATACTGAGCATGGCTATATACCTTTATATAGCCATAGATCTCTAGTCCTTGTCCCATGGTAAACATGGGGAATCTCTGGCCCATGGACAAGATGCAAGCTAGGATGCTTCCCTGTCCAGTTCGCCAGGGTCTAAAGAAAGACTGTTCATGGAATTCTTGGTGTTTCTGGGAACTGGGAAGCCCAGTTGCCATATATTTCTATATAGTTGGAAATGACGTTGGGTCGGTCTGCTGTATCTGGGAAGGCTGATAACATGTGGAACAAGGAATTTGGAGGAGCAGATTGATTTTTAGGTAGGGTTGCAGTTCAGTTTAGGAATTGGAGAGGTACCCCAAGAGGCCAAATAAAGTTTTTCCCACCCTAGTCCAAAGGAGAACATGCAGCTTTTTTTCATACTGCCCATGGGCTTTAAATTCATGGCCTTTCAGTGCTATACTAAGGGACGTTCCAGAGCAACTAGGAATGTGATGCACATTGGGATGGAGTTGGGAAAGATTGATATTGAAATCAGTCAGTGGAAGTACCTTCTGCACTTGACCTCATTGATGTGCTCTTATGTAGTCCAAGAAGGACCTTTAAGAAGTTCCTCAATTAATGGACATTTGAGTTTATCACAAATACTAGTCTGTAACACGTGCATTTTATTTTTTTTAACTGAGGTCTATGCTTCTGCCAGCTAATCTCCCAAAATCCATATTAGTGATTTTGTTTTTTGTTAACATGGATATATAAAAAAGAAAACAAAGCAATGAACAGATGAAAACAAACAAAAGAACACTGAATAATTTGTATTTGTTCCCTGCAAAGAAATGCATTAAATCATAAAGACATTGATGAGATTCTTCTGGGATCCCCAAATTATTAGACAAACAAAGACTAATAAATGCCACCCTATGGCTTTATCAATAACAGGCTACTTTTTCCTCCTTTTGTCTATTGGTATTTTCATCAGGAGTGACAATTCTCCTGCTTCAGATATAAAAATTGCTTGCAAGCCCTGTTCATGAAGGACCTGGCTTAATGGTTAATGTAATGAAAGATGTCCAAATAAAATTAGACCTTTTATTCAAGACCGCATGCAGTTGTACTACGTGGGTGGTTACCTGAGGAGGGGAAAAAATAAAGACTTTGCAAGTTATAGAAGTGCAGAAAACAATGACATCGGGGGGAGGGGGAAAGGCAACGTGAAGTGTTTGTTGCCTGTGTTAATGATAGACATAAATCAAAAGATGCTGTTTTGATTATGTTGAATTGCAAATGTGAAAACTGACCAGCATTTTGGTCACACAATGTATGGCGCACACAGTGTCCAACTTTTCTTGGTAGTGCAGGCTTCTCACAGTATACAATAGTTAATAAACACAAGAGGGTTCCTCCTCCTCCTCCTCCTCCTCCTCCTCCTCCTCCTCCTCCTCCTCCTCCTTTTCTTTGCACCCTCATGAAAACAGTACCAATGAAATGTGTTTTTCTTCCTTCTCAAAAGATTCCACACCACCCACATTCAAAACTGAAGGTATAAGATGTCTCTTCCTGGTTCATTATTATTCACTAGGTATCCCCAGCCAAGAGAATCCGGGATGTAAATGAATGAGACTTAAGGTGATTCTGTGGTCTGAACCTTTCCAAATTTCATAGATTACCACAATGAAAGGTAAATGGTGGACATCTCATATCCTGCGCTCCCCAGCACTAGGAGGGTCTTTTGATTGGGCAGCTTTTTTTCCAGGGACTTGCAAAAATAGTCATCTAGTTAACATCTCCAGGCCATAGATTCAGACCTGGGAGAGAGATTCCACCAGGACACAACTCATCCTCACTCTTTGGCTCACCATTAATGACAGGAGTCTTCCAAAGTCATGTGTAACTCTTGCATGTGACAAGTAATGAACTCAAGAAAGGCCATATGAAATTGTCTCTGCTCTGAGACAATTTCATTTCTCTTGGAATCTCAGTTCATTTGGTGTCATCGGGAAACACGTCTATTTCAGAGATATTATTCTGATATTTCTCTTAGCTGCATTCTCTGTTCTTTCTGAATACACACACACACACATACACACACACACACACACACAAAACACATATTCAATTCAATTATTTGGGGGGGAGGGGGAAATACGGGGTCATTTTGCATTTGTTAGATGTATGTACCATTAAGCAAAAAAAAATCTATATTAGGAAAGATTTGGAGAAACATAATTCATAAACAAAGTTATGATGATAATCATATGTGATCACCTACACTTCCATTTGATTAAAGGAAGATGGGGAGGGAATGTATAGAAAGGCATTTCCAAAGAAGGTTTTTTATGTTTGCCTTTGGCAAGAAGGAAGGGAAGTGTTTGATTTTGTTAAGGTTGCACAATATCAGTGAATTGCAAAGGAGAATCTTTCCTTCAATTAGCCATAATTATTACAATTCTTATAATACATTGCTCTAAAAATGCCACTCAGGGCTTCTTGCTTACGTTCTGATGCATTTAGGGCAAGGCATATACAACTGATGCAATGAGGAACTCACATTGGCCAGACAGCATGAAAATATTCTTTGGTTCTACAAAGAACTTCACCTCTGTTTTATTGAATGTAAACAAGTCACATAATGTTAGGCAATGTGATTTTTCTCTTCCAATGGGAAATTATTACAGGCATCGAGAAAGAAAAGATGAATCACGCTAATGCACGAGGCTGAGAACAATCCAGTTCAACTTGACTACTTTTAAGTCTTATTCTTTTAATAGACGTAATCTTTGGGAACTTTAGACAGATCATCCCATTAGATTGTATGTTTTAAATTATTCTATTACTCCAAGGTTTTCCTTTTTTTAAGTGTTCACAATTCTTTTCATATTCTTTCCATGTTTACTAACATGACGTTGAACATTGCCTAAGAAACACAGATGCTACAGCAAAGATTAACATAAAACTATAAATAGATACCTCCCAAAAGGGATGTCTCTTCTTTTCTTTTTCTGGTTTTATTCTGTGGGAATTACTTTTGTTCTCTTTTCCCCAGTTTTCAACTAATGGATTATTGAAGAAACCAGAATGTTTTGGTGTAGATAACAATTAAATGGATTCTGAACATATCAACAGCTTTTTTTAAGAAAAATAAAGAAACAGAACATATATGGCTTGAATACCAATGTCTTTTGTTTGAGATTTAATTAAGTTTTAGCAGTAAAATTAACATGTACATATATACACAAACACAAATTAATATCTTCCTCTGCCTTCTATTCCACCTCTTATCCTGGGTTTTCTTAGTTTTTAATAATCTCTGCTCTAAATTAGTTTACAAAAAGACAAGAATTAATGTATGTCTATGCCTGCCCAAGCGGACTATTTCCTCCTTTTTAAATTACATGTATTATTAAAAATATTAATATTCTTAATATAGATAAGTCAGCCACTTCTCCCAATGCAATGGGAACACAGAGGAATAAATGGTAGAATATAAACCTACAACTAACATAGTCTATTCTTGCATATTGCAGTATTTTTTCCTATCACATATATTTGTGGAATATTAAGTAATGTTTCTGCATAAAAACAATGTTAACTTGTGGTTTTATCATTCAAACTCATATACACCATGTACATACATATGCCATTCCTCTCTGATGTTAACTTTATATTTTTGAATAGAGTTTGGATAGAAAGTTGTGATCAGATTTATATAAACATTGAACATTTCCTCTTGGATTAAGTAATTTTCCATCAAATTATACAGCCCAAGGAAAGCAATTACAATACTTAGAAGTAGTGATCCTAAATCAATCTTATTCATCAAACATCTACAGCAGTTTTTTTAGTAAGAGAGATAGAGAGAGACATAGAGAGAGAGAGATAGACAGACAGAGACACAAAGAGAGAGACGGAGAGACAGAGAGGAGGGGGGGGGGAGAGACAGAAACAGAGAGCAAGAGAGAGACAGAGACAGAGAGGCAGAGAGACGGAGAGAGAGACAAAGAGATAGAGAGGCAGAGAGAGAGAGAAATAAATAACACTTCAGCTGATTCCATTGGTGGTGGTAGCAACAGCAGGAAATTCATGGTTAGCATAGCAGTGTGCTCTGCCCTTGCGCTGGTCACAAATGACCAGTGAAATCCCAGAGGTGCTCTTGAATGTCTGCATTCTTATTTCATCAACTGCAAAATATCTGTCACTCACATCACCTGGAGCAAAGTGACACCTGCCAGTCTCGAGAACAAGGACAAATTAATGTTCTCATTCTCTGCCAACTGTTATCTTAGAAATGAGTGGATAGTGGTGGTGCGAGCGATTAACAGCTCTAACACATTGTTAAAGTTTGCAATAGATTTCCATGGCTTCTTTCCTGTCTTACTTATTTGCAACATCGGTGTTTTTGTGTGGTCACCAAATTTACATGTGGTAGTTCTTTTCACTCTTAAAAACCCTTCTAAAAATGTTCTTTTTAAAGCTGTAGAACTTCAGAAATGAGGTTTTCAGTATTGGAAATAAGATGAAAAATGATCTCTCTCTCTCTCTCTCTCTCTCTCTCTCTCTCTCTCTGTCTCTCTCTCTCTCTGTTGTTGTTGTTGAAAGAAAAATCTTCATCAGGGTACAGTCAAAGCTGGGAATAAACAAAATGGTGACTGCTTTAGAAAGAAGGTTGTAGTTTACTGAAGAGCAAAATCAGACAGAAGGGTGGCTCTGGGAAACCTGCCACATGTTGCTGAGAATGGTGGGTTTTTATACCTTCTTGGGCTTTTGTGTTTGGAGTTCCTGTTCCTGTGGCATGAACTTTGACCTCAGGTTTTGAGTATGTCCTTTTTGGTAATGGTGGGCTAATCCTATCATGTCTCAAAGGTCATATCCCGCTTCTTTGGGGCTTTAGCTGATGGCTTACTTCCTGTGTTGGATTTCTTGGGTGGGGGGTTGCTGGTTCTAATTCTATCACTCTGCTATTGTTAGCTGTCAGTTTTGCTGCAGGGGATTTCAAAAGATCGTGTCTTGAAGGGGCTTCTGCCTGGTAGCATTTGTTCATGAATGGGGCCTCAGACTTTCTGAATGGATTATCAAATCTGCATTTCTACAGATCTGGCCTCTGTCTGGGGCTATTAAGGGAAACTGGGCCTGCTTTTTGCCTTTAAGATCCTTTGTGGAAATATAATATTCTGCCTTTTTAATATTCCCCAAAATATTTCTTTCTCAGGGGTTGCTGTCCTCCTACAATGTATATTTGCATGCATGGTACGATACCGTGTGTCTCTGTAGAACTTTCCTGTAGTTAAAGGACAACAAAAAATCCACTGAGTTTTTGGTTTCCCAGCCCTTCAGAAAAGACTGAAAAGTGCCTATAGTTCCAAGTTACGGTATTTCTAATAAATAGTTCTAATATTTGACATCATGTCACTTCATGTTATGCAATATTATATCATTCATTGACAAGATGCAGTGTGACAGAATGTAATGCAATGTAACATATCAAAAACGTAAATAATACACTTTTGGGGATTAGATATCTGCTGTCAGTTTCTATAGCAAAAATCTGAATGGAATTTATTGAGGCGAATGAAAGCTCAGTGAACGCCAAACTGTCCATGATGTTTGTGAATCAGTGCACCTCATAGTTCACTGACTTTCCCAATTACTTTGGAGCAGTTTGGCACATCTCTGCACACGGACAACGGTGCAAATGAATTTTCTATTGTTCTTCACTTCAGTAAATGATCTGTAATCCTTAATTTGTAGTAGAGATGCCTGAAAAGACCCATTTCATTACTGTCTGATGGATGTCCAGGAGACACAATCATGTTCTCTAAATCTGTCTTTGTGTTATGCCTTGAATTGGTGGGTAGACTCTTCAGGATAGGAAAAAGGCACCTGGGTTGACAACTAACCCAGTATCATTGTGTTGTCTGCAAAATCATTATGTTGGGCATCAGGTTCTGGAGGAGTGTGAGGAATGACTATAGTTACCTTTGCTAGGGCATAACACCCAGGAGAGCAACACAGTTGTCCTCACTGAGGGGTGAAGGCAATGCAGTTTGTTACCCTGAGGTGCATCACCTACTTCCAAGGCCTTGCCCATCAATTCCAGGATCCAGAAGAGATTTCTGCATATGCATTGCAGTTGTGTTTTGCACTAGATACAACTTCAGGGTTAACATCAGGGTAGCATGCATTATAAGGGACGTGGTGGCTCAGTGGGTTAGGACGCTGAGCTTGTCAATCAGAAGATCGGCAGTCTGGTGGGTCGAATCCCGAGTGCTGCATAGCAGAATGACCACCTGATACTCGTCCCAGCTTCTGCCAACCTAGCAGTTCAAAAGCACGTAAAAATGCAAGTAGGAAAATAGGGACCACTACGGTGGGAAGGTAACAGCGTTCCGTGCGCCTTTGGCGTCTAGTCATGCCGGCCACATGACCACGGAGACGTCTTCAGACAAGCACTGGCTCTTCGGCTTTGAAACGGAGATGAGCACCAGCCCCTAGAGTTGGAAACGACTAGCACGCATGTGCGGTGGAACCTTTACCTTTACTAGTATGCATTGTAGGAGTCCACCTGGAAGTTTCACCACTAACACTGACAGGCAAATCACTAGAATATAAATCACTAGAATATAAACTGACAGCAAACGACACTCCTTACTTACACCAATGATGTTACCTAGTTTGTGTAATGAAACGTCTGCAAGAAAAGCTCAGAGAGCATCAAGGACTCCTCAATTAGAAGTTCATCAAACTCCTGTAACCAGACAATAGTTATTTAGAAATTGTCTGAACCGGTGGCACTCCAACCCATCAAGGAGGTCTGGCTGGTTCTCCAGGAACTACAGTGGATCCAGGAATATTGCCAAGCAGTGCACCTGGTTGTTCAAGGAGAAAGCCTGTCTTTCTACAGCAGGCTGCATACCCAGTTTCCAAGCCTATGAATCATATTTGCAGAGTCCCTCAGTCATATTTAGTTTACTGTTTGGAGTTTCACACACTACAAAATTCAGTTACTCCTTCCAACCTTCTCTTATCTCCTTATACAAGGAGAAAACAGAGCTGGGTGTCAGCATATTGATGGTACCTCATGGCAAATTCTCGAATGTCCCACCAGCCTTTAAATGCCTCCTCTATTGTATGTATGTATGTATGTATGTGTGTATGTATGTATGTATGTATGTATGTATGTATGTATTTATTTATTTATTTATTTATTTATTTATTTATTTATTTATTTATTTATTATATCTTACTTTCTACTCAAATTAGCCATTCTACAGCCTGGAGAATATGCCAGGTATATGAGCTCTGACTGTGGGGCATCTCCAGGCATCATAATGGCTGGATACGTTTCTAATGGGATAACTGGTATGAACAACTAAACTGGCGATGGATTTCAGTAGGGCTGAGTTCTTAAACATTAGATGTAGATCTGAAAACATCAAGTGTGAACTCAAGCTCATTTGCCCCCCCCCCCCGCCCCATCATTGGTATTACACACCTCAGGGAGCTTGCGTGTTAATCATGCACAATAGCAAACAGACTATTATTTGTCTTTATGTAACATTTAGGCCGATACATGGTAGTTAGGATGTAAATCTTACAGTTCACTTACTCTCATCTTAGACAGTAGCTAGGAATAAGCCCCACTGATTACAGGAAGACCTATTTCCCAGTCCGTTGGCACAAGAATGAAGCTGTAAGGAGCCTTTGTCTTCTGCTGATTTGCATGATACAGTTATATACCAGCCTTCAATTTAGTCTAGTTTTATTTAGTAGTTATTTATCAAGCAAATTTATGTAGTTGCCCAATTCACATACAGGTGACACCAGGTGTGGCTTGTGAAATTTTAAAACAACACCACATAAAATCCCATTAAAAACCCTACCCTCCTGCCCCATGGCAGCAACGGCACAATGAAATCATCCGCTTGATCAGCTCCATCTCCTTTTGTGGTCCCAAGGCCCATTGACAAAACCATGTTTAGACCCTTTTGGAAAAGCAACAAGGGAGGGGCCAACTGCACCCTGTGGAGGGGGGGAAAACTGATGTTCCATAGATAAGGTGCTACCACTAAGAAGGCCCTTTTTAGTGATCCCACCGGATGTACATTCCTAATCGATCGGACCCGTAATATATCCTGCCTTCCCATCCTGATGGGCCAGTTGGATGTAATAGGGGAGAGGTACTCCTTCAAAAAAGGTGGCCTCAAACCATGTAGGACTTTATAGTTGATAACTTGCTTCTGTTCTCTTGCCCCTGCTGGGAATTTCCAGTTATTTTTGTGCAAATGAATGGCGTCCATCTTGTCCACATCATTCATGCTTTGCTCACGTTTCTCATCACGTTGACAGAACAGTTGTCAATCATGCCGACATAGGTCTGCTGCCCATAGCAAGCTTCCAAGTCAGAAAAAATCAACCTGTGCAATGGTTGAGTTCACTAGCCCTTGTACGCAATGCATCCATGGCCTGCTTGTCTGGCTTATACAGAGGGGTTTCCTGAAGTTTGCAGGGCTTCTGTGGCTTGGAATAGGGAAGAAAAAGCCTGACCGAATCCTTCCTGGTGAGGAAAACTAGTTAAGCGGGCAAACCACGATCCACTAGAGCAGGGGTAGGCAACCTTGGCTCTTTTAGGACTCATGGACTTCAACTCCCAGAATTCCTGCGCCAGCATAGCTGGCTCAGGAATTCTGGGAATTGAAGTCCATGAGTCCTAAAAGAGCCAAGGTTGCCTAACCCTGCACTAGAGTATTCCTCAGGAGAAATAATTTGATCCGCTGTCATAATAGGTGACTTTTAAATGTCCCAATTGTGGTGGACTGTTGTTGCTTTTATTATTATTATTATTTTAATGCTTCTAACATGTTCTCTAATAGCACAAACTGGTCTTTGTGCTATCAAAAGAAATGCAGAAATAATTAGAAATGCCATTGTGTACAGTGCCTTCTGGACTGGGCTGAAGGTGAAGGAGAAAGTATCATGCTATCCTTGTCAGCTGCAAGGGTAATTACTGCTGGCTGAAATTACTCAACATTTGTTTATAAGCTCCCCAGAGCATGCTGTAAATAGATTGTCTGTTATAGTCCAATCACATTAAAACGCTGCTCCTTGCAAACTGCTACCTCCTGTTTTCTGTAAGCCTGCTGCTCACTTATTGAGTGCCGAACACTGTCGAGCTATGTTTAATGTGATTGTTTTCATTAGCTCCTCTCTGTCCGATATCACATTTATAGTTTAGAGGGCCTGAAAGCTGGCAGGCAGCATCGCTTTTATTTGCCTTAGCTGGAGCTGAATGGCTTTATTAGGGTAGAGCATCAGCAATGTTTCGAGTGGCCAAATGACAGGAGCGTCTCGAAACATCTTGTTCTCCTGGGTCTGTATGTATTACAGCAGGGGTCCCCAACCCTCGATCCATGGACTGGTACCAATCTGTGGCATGCCAGCCACCAGTCCGCACAAACAAGCAAAGCCCCATCCGTGGGATGCAGGCAGTATATGAAACCACACCCCCTTCGGTCTGCGGGAAAACCTCTCTTCACAAAACCGGTTCCTAGTGCTCAAAAGGTTGGGGAACCTCTGTATTATAGCCTTGGCACCCCTATGAACATCACTTTGTCTGAAAGGTTTTGTGTTTGCTTTCCTAAGTTCCCCAATTTAGCATCCTCCGGGTGTGTTGGATTACAGTTCCCATCTCCCCCAGACAAAAGAGATATGGATGAGGTTCCCTCCTTTGCATGGCATTCAAGGACGTCAAGTTGGGTTTTAACTGATTTCAGGCTGCAAGCCTCAACAGACAGGTTGTAACCAGTACCAGAGGAAGAACCGTTCTCCATCTGGCCAGGGTCAATGCCACAAATTGTACTTATTAGCCGCTCTGATTTTTTTTATTTATTTTTGTTTTAAAGAAACTTCAACCATTTGCAACTTTGCTTGGCATATTGTGTTGTGTTCACAATTTTCCCTCATGTGCAGGTGCATCTGCAGGATGTGTCCAAATGACCAGTAGAATGTCATGATACAAGTGCCTCCCCTTTAGAACCTTTGAATGACATCGACACCCATATGAAAGGGTGGGGCTTACACTGGAACCTTCCATCTCTTATCTTGCTTCCTTTGACCTCTGCTTCGAACATCCTTGTTCATATACAGCAGAGGTGGAGAACGATGGTGCCTTTATGACTTGTGGACTTCAACTCCCAGAATTCCTAAGCCAGGTTATCTTTTCAACGCAGTGCAGTTGTATTTCATAAACCTAACTTTTAAATATTATCGCTATTATTATCATCCCATCCTTTTAATGTATAACTCAAAGTGGCAAACCTATCTAATACTCCTCCTTTCCAGGACAGCACCTTCCCACTACACCAAACTGACTCTCCTAATGCCTCTCTCCTAACTATATTTAAAATATTTCGACAACGGAGAATGTTAGATTCCACCTGATACCAGCCTGTTTTTGAAGATGGCACCAGTTTGCAGTACCATTAATATTTGTGGTGTTTTTTTAAAAAAATAATCCTATTAGGATGAAAGCTTAACATACAGGTAGTCCTCAACTTATGACCCCAATTGAGCCCAAAATTTATGTTGCTAAGTGAGACATTAGTTTTGCACCATTTTATGACCTTTCTTGCCACAGTTGTTAAGCGAATCATTGCAGCTGTTAACTTAGTAACATGGTTGTTAAGTGAATCTGGCTTCCCCATTGCCTTTCTTGTCGGAAAGTTGCAAAAGGGGAATCACATGACCCTGGGATATATGCAATGGTCATAAATATGAGCCAGTTGCCAAGCACCTGAATTTTGATCATGTGAGCATGACTGCAAGGGTTGTGAGTGTGAAAAATGGTCGTAGGTCACTTTTTTCAGAGCTGTTGTAACTTTGAATGGTCATTAAACAAACTGTTATAAGTTGAGGACTACCTGTACTATGATTAACCTCTGGGTAAGTATGTGTATGACTAGGCTCCAGTTGTATTGTAGGAGAGCAACATGGGCGACACACAAATTAAATAAATATTGTTACCTAGGCCAAAATCCCACTGGATTCCCTGTGATATTTATATAGTCATAGGATTGTATCACAAACAGAATGAATTTGCAGATGTGTATTCATGTGCATAATGTTCTTTTCCCTTTCTCATAGAAAATTGTGGTGCCTACTGTAACCCAAAGTCCTATCATGTAAAATTTAATATGCTTGTTTTCTTTATAACAGTAATTTCCATTCATGTGTAAATGCACACTGATTGAGACAATGAAAGCCAACGTAATTAATCAAGCTAGCAATCAGGCAATAGCACAGAGTGTTACTCAGGAAGTAGCTCACCTAAATCTTACACTGAGGCCAGGAAAACTGCTCTGTACGGAAATAATAAAGATGCTTAGCTCTCTCTCTCTCCCTCCCTCCTTCCCTCCCTCAATATTAAAAAGCTTCTTTTATTTTTGTTAGAAAAATTCCCATTATGGAAGGAAGCGTTAAGCTTACATTTGGGGAAAAAAAATTCTAAGAAATATTAGGGCTACTTTCAATAGTTTCAAGAGTTTAAGCCAGGAAGGAAGATTATTAAGACTGAAAACATTTAGACAGACTGTTGTTCCAATCATTGTCATAAATGATAATTTGGCAATTCTGCCACCAAATAATGAATGTGAAGGTAGTTCATTGGAAAACAAGAAAAACAAACGCACCCTGACATGATGGCACTGGGAAATGCAAGGAGAAGCAAAGACGTTTCATCATGTGCCTTGGCCAGGGCTGTAAAAAAAAAAAGCTCCTCTCATTTCTCCTAATTGTTGATCAGTACAAACGTTCAGCTAACTGCAAACCAGGGAAAATGATCATCTCTCTCTCTCTCTCTCTCTCTCTCTCTCTCTCTCTCTCTCTCTCTCTCTCTCTCTCTCTCTCTCTCTCTCTCTCTCCTCTCTCTCTCTCTCTCTCTCTTTGGATAGCCACATTTCCTCTTAACTAGAATCATTGGCTGTGGAAAACTGTTCTTCTGGGAAAGATGCTACACTGCCAGAAATGATGATTCAACTGCGCATTACAAGAATTCCTGGAAGAAGCGTTTCCTTCTTGGAATGGCGTCCAACACTTTGCCGGTCGGTAGGCACACCTTCAAGCAGGCAAAGAAGCTTTTTGATTGTTTTGTGCAGCCATCTTTTCCATGAGGGCTTCTGTCCTCATCAGAAAGCAAAGGCCGAGGAGGAGGAGGAGGAGGAGGAAGAGGAAGAGGAAGAGGAAGAGGAAGAGGAAGAGGAAGAGGAGAGAAAGAGTCCTAGACCTCCCAGAAAGCAGCATCTTAATGTTTTTTTCAGGGTCAATGATATGTTTTTAATACTTATACATCATCCCTACACATCCAGATAATATTTTACACAATTCCATCCATTGCTCTATTAAATAAACAGCAAATCTTGGAGGAAATCAGCTATTTTCCGGAAGCCAGGCTGAAATTACAGAAATGAGTGGATGCCTTCCACGACTGCTTCCTCTGTGGCTGTATCCCAGGCCATAAGAATCAGTCAAACAGTCCATATCTCGCAATGGTTGTGATTCCCCTGCTTCAGCCATTTCCCCTCATAACGGCAGCCACAGAGGTGACTCTCTGCAAATAAGGCCTCGCAGCCGCTGGACATTCATCATGTCTCTCCAGAGCACCATTAGACTATCCTAATGGGCACTCCCATCTTCATTATGATATTAATTCCCTAAATTTCCAAAGTGATTTCATTTGTAAAAATGACAATGGCTGGCTGCTCTGGAGACAAACTGTTTTCATCACACTCCTGCTTGCTTACAGAGGTCTTCCTTGTTTCAGACGGGGGAGGGGAGGGGAGGGTGGCGGGAGGGGCGGGGAGGGGATGAGGGCAGAGGAGAGAGATGTGATAGCATCAGATCTCTTGTGGTATGCACAACTGCCTAAAAGCGATGCCACTTGTCAACATGGCACACCCGCCTGAAGATTTGTTTACAGTGCAACTAGTGAGTGGAAGACAGGATTTGGGAGGGGTGGTGGAGGGAGGTGTGAGGCAGAAAGAAAATGGAAAGTTTGTATTAATGTGGAAGTGCAGGAGAAAAATCAACGACAGGCTATGTCAAAGCTAAAGCTGGAGTCTATATTAATTTACAGTAGTTTGTACAACTATGTTTACGTCTAGAACTCTTGTGTCCCCGTGACATACCAGGAGCCACACTTAAAAAAGAAACAGGGAGTGCTTGACAGGCCAAAAAATAAATAAATGTGATTTAAATTAAGCATGATTACTTTCCACGTTAGGTAATAATTTTCCCCACTGGAAAAATTCGGGGGCAATTATTGGAGTCCCTGAAGGGTTCCCGAGATCTTGATTTTTCTGGCGGCCTGTAAAAAAGAAACACTTTTTGTGTTCTTGATGAGAAGCTCTACAATTTGACTTGTACCAAGCCAGCAAATATGCAAGGCTTCTGCTAGGGGGTATACTAATTCCATGCCTGCCAACTTTCCAGGATGTTGAAAGCATCAGATATTCACAGAAGCTTTGTTTTAGTTGCCATGCAGCTTTTCTCAGAATCATATCTGGAGATGGTTTGAAATGGTTGGATTGGGCCTCTTTGTTTCAACTCTGCCCTTAATCTGAGTGCGTATTGCATGTTGATCCCAAACACATACTGATGTTCAGTATCAAATGAAAGCAAAGTTACCCACCTCCACCCCCCAAGACATCTGGCTTTTTATCTGTCTATGTTGACCTGAATTCTAATTTACTGTGCAGTCATATGCTGGGTGAACAACCTGTGGCCTGGGCATTAGATGTGGTTTCTCAACTCTTGCCTTTGGCTTCCAGAGCACTGCTAGGTTACATCACCAGAAAGTGGCAGCCATCTTTTGGCAGCCCGTTTATATATATATATATATATATATACCTAAGATAAAACAAGGGATAAGAACACAAAATTCTGGGAAAAAAAAAACCACATAAAACTTTCCACTTTGTTCACCTTGATCAGGGGTCTTCAAACTTGGCCCTTTTATGACTTGTGGACTTCAACTCCCAGAATTCCTCAGCCAGCATGCCTGGCTGAGGAATTCTGGGAGTTGAAGTCCACGAGTCATAAAACGGCCAAGTTTGAAGACCCCTGACCTTGATGGTATTACATCGCAGTCTATGATCCTGGAAGCCAAAGGTATTTCTAAAAAAAAAAAAAAAGTAAAAATTCAGCCCCTGAACTATTTATTTATTTATTTAATTTAATTTAATTTGTATACCGCCCTTCTCCCGAAGGACTCAGGGCGATGAACAGGGCAATAAATACCAAAATACAAAAATACAAAAATTTAAAAGAGATTAAACCATAGTGTCCAAATACAATAAATAAATTACTTAAAAACAATAATTAAAACCCAAACCCATCAGACCAGGCCGGCTTGTTCAAACAAATAGGTTTTTAGATCACGTCGGAAGGAGCGAAGGTCGGGAGCCATCCGGAGCTCAACCGGTAAATGGTTCCACAGGTCAGGCGCACCCACAGAGAACGCCTGAGGGGGGGGGGAAAGGCCACCTCTACCTAAAATAAAAAGGCTTGCTTTTAAAAAAAAGTCTGTTTTTCCACCCAAATGTGATGGGAAATCAGGGCCCACATCTTACTTATTGGGGCTGAAGGCACCCTTCTGGCCTCTGCATGTCTACAAGTAACCCTTGACTTACAACCACCAATGAAACCACAATTTCATTCATAAGTTGTTATGGTCGTAAGTTGAGTCATCGTGTGATAGGACACATTTTTTTAAACAATTTCAAAGAGCTGTGTGGTGAAATACATGAACATTAAGCAAATTCAGCTTCCACAATGGAATTTTTGTCAGAAACAAGCAAAAAGGCCACAAATTGCAATCCGGCGACATCAGGGGGAACTGCAACCATTTGGTAGTAAATGTGAGCTGGTTGCCAAGTGCCTAGAATTGCAAAGGTGACCACGAGGGGTGGTGTGACAGTTGTTAAGTGTAAGGACGTGTCATGAAGCACTTTTTTTCTGAGGCCCTTGTAACTTTTTTCTGAGGTCCTCGTTAAACAAACAGTTGAAAGTTGAGGACTATCTGTATTCATTTCTGCTTTGGAGAAAATATCAAAGGGTTTGGCAACCCTAAAGTTTTATTCTTACTTGCCTTTTTTAAGGGACAATGTTTTCCCCTTCCCCTTCACAAGCTTCGAATCTAGATTTAGAAATTAAAAAAAAATCATAAGCTGATCAGACCTTTGTAACAGCTTTTATGCTTGGACAATATGGAATGCATAGGTTAGAACATTTACGTGCACACCCGCCTGATTAGAAGTGAATATACTTACTTTTTCTACACTTCCACAACAATGAATGGAGAAGAACCACCTCAGAAGTGCCTAAGCCCACAATATGATAGAATTCTATCCATGAATACACTCACCTAGAGTGTAATTCTAGTTGCCGACTAACAGCAGAAACTGGAGCTTCCCTATCTTGTCCCATGCCTGTTAAATGCTTTAAAAAAACACAACCCCAAAGATGTTACAGCTTCATCCTAATGAATCTCTCCACTGTGGCGATTCTCCTTTCTGAATGCATTAGGGCCAGCCAGCTGCCCTTTCTTAAGCACTTCCAATGTTCCACATTAATCATACAGAGAACTGGAGTCACTGGTGCTGTCTGCATAAACTGCCTGAGCTATTAATGCGGAAGGAAAATTAGCCTACCTCTGATTATTTTTAGGCTATAGTTAATTTTTGTCATCTCCGTACTTAAGAGAGTCTGAAGAGATGACCCTCCTGGACAGCGCTGCGGTAACAGGGTGAACTGAAGGCTTTAAATAGTCAAGATTCTTCCTATAGAAGGGGAAAGCTAGAAGTTTTTTTCTGGGTGGCATTAACAGTTGGACTGAGGTGAAATAAGAATAAGTAGTTGGAATATCTTCCTTATGAAAGCACCCGAGTGGGATCATGTGATCGGATGCTAGGGGCATCATGAGATAGAGTCAGAGGTAGAGGTAGAGATGATAGAGAGGTAGATAAATGGATGGATTAGATAGATGCTCAGTGGGTTAGGACGCTGAGCTTGTTGATCAGAAGGTCGGCAGTTTGGCGGGTCGAATCCTGAGTGCCGCGTAGCAGAGTGAGCACCTGTTACTCGTCCCAGCTTCTGCCAACCTAGCAGTTTGAAAGCACGTAAAAATGCAAATAGAAAAATAGGGACCACTACGGTGGGAAGGTAACAGCGTTCCGTGCACCTTTGGTGTCTAGTCATGCCGGCCACATGACCACGGAGACGTCCTCGGACAAGCGCTGGCTCTTTGGCTTTGAAAGGGAGATGAGCACCGGCCCCTAGAGTCGGAAACGACTAGCACGCATGTGCGGGGGAACCTTTACCTTTACCTTTATATATATATGTATGTATATACATACAGAGAGAGAGAGAGAGAAATGGAGAGGGGGGAAACAGAGATGAAGATGAAAATGATAGAGATGTGAAGCAGAGACACAGAGAGAGTTGATAGAGATGATGGTGATGATAGCGATAGAGATGATTTATCTCACACAAGTGACTCTGGACAACTTACAAAGATTGGGATATCATAAACCCACAGAAGTAACACCCAAGGATAAACAATAACCCCACTTACCAAAAATCAAAACAAAACCCACATTCTTGCACTCCGCTTTGGAAAACCAGAGTTGAAAAGTAAACTACAAATATGGTCAGTTCAAATAAACAGCTACTAAGCAAACCTGTCTAAAAATGAATAATAAAAGGGTGAATACAGTTTTAGCAGAGATGCTAAAGAAGGTAAAATATCTCATGCTTCGAGGAATATTTTCCAGTGGAAAAAAAAAGAAGCAAATGAATGAAAAGGGTGGCGCAGTGGTTAGAATGCAGTACTGGAGGCTACTTCTGCTTACTGCCGGCTGCCTGCAGTTTGGCAGTTTGAGTCTCACCGGCTCAAGGTTGGCTCAGCCTTCCATCCTTCCGAGGTCGGTAAAATGAGGACCCAAATTGTTGGGGGGGGGGGTTGGATAGGCTAACTCTGTAAAACTACTTAGAGAGGGTTGTAAAGCACTGTGAAACAGTACATAAGTCTAAGGGCTATTGCTATTGCTATCTTTCAAAGAACCCTGAGAAGTTACCAATCTCAAGCCTCATCACTGTTGATTCCTATCTACTTTTGGTGGTTGCCTGAATGCTATTTTCATTCCAGATCACCCTTTTCCTTTTTGCTGTAATGCATAACTCCAGCCATTCCAGCTACAGTAGTACTCCCAGATTTGGCTACAGGGCACCATAAAAAAATCCAATATTGAATGAATGAGAAGAAACATCTATTTCACTGTGGTGGGTGTCAGGGAAACAGATATTCTACAATCATTTTCACTTCATTCCTATTCACAAAATTCACAGAGTGACATATTTATAAGGGTAAAAATTCACAGGGAATTTGTCTTTTGGCTTGAGTCAGCAATAACAGTATCCATGACCAATTTGAAGGTGGATCTCTCTTGCAAAAACCAGGACTCAGGGTGGATTGGTTGTTTCGACATCCTTCCATAAGCTAGTTAATGCTTTCCTGCTGGCCAGTTTTGACTCACTTCTTGTTCCATGTTCCACATACCTAAACATATTCACCATCCCCGACTTCAAAACCAAATAAATAAATAATATCCCCCAGAAACTCCCCTCAGAAGCTTTTATGGCATTCCTCTTAGTCTTCATGCTTGCTATGACATTCCTCCATACTGCTTCTCTCTACATTCTACACAATTGCTCATACTAGCATATCAGGAATACTCCCTTTGGGGCTTTTGGAAACCAGCATGAAAATGTGGGGCAGGCAAACCGGATTCTCCATCAATGAAACGACAGACCAACTTTTCTACTGTCAGGAAGCACAATTAAGCTATCTGGAGAATATATTTCTTGTCATCATTACTACAGTTCTGCTAATACCAATAACTAAATTACTGATAAATACAGATATTTACAAGGCACTAGCTGCATCAGCATATGATAAATGGAGGGGGGGGGACAAGGTCCTTCTGGTCCCTTGCCAAATCAAATAATTATAATCAGGGAATATATTCCATAAGAAGATGCACACGTGTATTAAGAATCAATGTTGAAGTTGTGGTAACTGTTGAGCTTGCTAGATTTTAAATTAAAGATTCCTCCTTGGATTTCAATGCATCCATCAATTTATAGAATGGCTTCAGGCAAAGGATCATATCTTGACTTTAATTTACCACCCCTATAAAAGTGGAATTATTTGCTAGAAGTAAAATGAATAGATTCGTATCCGAAGGAATGAGTAAAATATCCATATTTCTCTGGGTGGTTGTAAAATTTTAAACGGGTGGAACAAGCCAGAAAAGATGGTTGCATAAGTGCCTGTCCAATGCTCAATTCATTATCCTAGTTAGGAGAGAACTATAGTTGAGTGGTTTGAGTCAATAACTATTCATCTGTTCACTAGTTCTGCTGAAGAAATCATTTTAAAATAAGGCCAAGTATAAATGTATTTGAAAACAAGGAAGGAAAACACGACTAGGGTTATGTCCATTTGTTCAGTGACCGTTCACATATGCTGGCGCTGAATGAGGGGATTATGACAGGTCTTCAGAGTTCTAGCCATTGCAGCATCCATGGTTGGTGCCTAGTTTGTGATTACAACATCATAAAAGCTGCAGCCACATGATCTGATTTTAGATTTTCCCTGCCCACAAATAAAATCAATGTGGAAGCCAGCAGGGAGTCAGAGGTCATAGTTGCGTGAGGTCTTCACTTAACAACCAATACAATCCTTATGCAATTATGGCAACCTGGACTGCCAGAACTGCTGTCACTAAGTGACATAGTCACTTACAGAGAAGAGCAACAAAGATGATTGGGGGACCGGAGGCTAAAACATATAGGGAACGGTTACTGGAATTGGGTATGTGTAGTTTAACAAAGAGAAGGGCGAGGGGTGACATGATAGCAGTGTTCCAATATCTCAGGGGCTGCCACAAAGAAGAGGGAGTCAAGCTATTCTCCAAAGCACCTAAAAGCAGGACAAGAAGCAATGGATGGAAACTAGTCGAGGAGAGAAGCAACCTAGAACTAAGGAGAAACTTAGAACAACTAACCAGCGGAACAACCTGCCTCCAGAAGTGGTGAATGCTCCAACAATGGAAGTTTTTAAGAAGAGACTGGACAGCCATTTGCCTGAAATGGTATAGGGTTTCCTGCCTGAGCAGGGGGTTGGACTAGATGACCTCCAAGGTCCCTTCCAACTTCTTCTTCTTCTTCTTCTTCTTCTTCTTCTTCTTCTTCTTCTTCTTCTTCTTCTTCTTCTTCTTCTTCTTCTTCTTCTTCTTCTTCTTCCTTCTTCTTCTTCTTCTTCTTCCTTCTTCTTCTTCTTCTTCTTCTTCTTCTTCTTCTTCTTCTTCTTCTTCTTCTTATTATTATTATTATTATTATTATTATTATTATTATTATGTGATACCATACTTTATGACTAAGTTGCTTAGCACTGGCAGTTCCAGTCCCAACTGCTATTGTAAGTTGAGGATGATCACATCCTTAATGCAAGGATCCTTAATGCAAGTGCAGCTCAGTACATTGGTCAAAGAACTGCCAGTGGTCCTCAAATTAACTGACAAGCCTTCTTCTGATTTACGTATCCCATAAAACTGAAATATAGATTTTACATTTATCTATAGTGTAGATAAACCCCTAAGGGTAGTTTCCGGTCTGAGCTGAAAAAACCGTCAGGTTTGGTTTCTAGGTAAATAGTTTATTCCAAAACTCAAAGCATGTTGGTTAGCTATTCTTCCATTGAAGTGCTCTGTTTTTCCAGTAAGAAGCATCGAGTGTCTTTGCGTCGGTTATTAGATACGGTACAGAATTAATTCAGGATCCTTTGAGAGGCTGTAGGGTTTAGTGAAGTTTAACAGTAATACTGTAAGTTAAAATGGGAGTTTCGGTATCTGTAAAAACCCTATAGCAGTTTATTGCATCAAATAATCCATTTTCTTCTTAACATGCCATTTAGATAGATGTTATTTCTGAGAGAGATCAAGCTGGGAGGTAGCAACAATGCACTTGCCTGAATCAAAGTTCTGGAAACGCTGTCTTCTGTTTTCAAGCCTTGGCAGAGGTACATGCTGTTTTTTTTAATGCTTTTGTTGATCTGACTTGTCTTTTACTTGCTTGAAAATTCCCAAGTTGGTCCCCCCCCCACCAATCTGTTTTGTATGTTGGAGTATCTTTCCTTAGGAGGAGGATACACTATTATTTTTAATGCATTCTGCATTAAAATACACTAAATACTGTACACTAAAAATAATAGTGTATTTCTTTTTTAAAAAAAACCCAGAATGCACTAAAATAATAGTGTATCCTCCTCCTCTGGAATGATAATTCAACATACAAACCAGATAGGGGGGAATTTTAAAGGAAGTAAAATTCATTCTCGATAAAGACACATTGAAAAGACTAGAGAAGCGGTTGGAAGAGAAATTTGCTGTATTCTGAGACCTTGGCCACTTAGGCAAAGAAGTTAAGTCTGTGACTTCCTAGGCTTCGTCCCAACTCCTTCATAATGAGAGCTAAAAAAATAAACTGTTGGAGCTGCTCCATGGGAAACGTTGAGGGTAAGAACAAGAAGGTCAGATACAGTAGGAAGCCCATTCCTGGATTTAAAGCAAGGGCATAATTTCATGATGTCACTTGTTAGGCATATGGTGCTAGCCTACAATGTTGGGTTGAAAATATATTAACCATAATGCTATGTCTTTAAGTTGTTAATTGGCCAATGGGTGTGTAAGTGTTCTCATGGCCATAAGAGGAAGCTAGGAACGTAGCTTCTCTCTCTCTCTGAATTCACTGATCTCTACTATTACTGTTTTTGCTCTGCTGTTGGTTTACTACTGTTGTAAACCTGAACTGTGTATTGACCTCTGGACCGGTAAGAAGACTTTGTAGTTTGGATTACTCCTTGGACTGTTGCTATTGTGTATGACTTGGACTGTTTATTTTTGACTGTGCATTTTTGTTTTTACACCACCTCAAAGTAAAATACTTTTTGCTTTTAGACCTCAGTGTATTTCTGTGTGTGACTTTTACTGCTCTCAGTGCCCTTCCTTGTCTGTGCAACTCTTTGGTAGCACAAGGAGACCTCTGCACAATAAATTCCATAACACTGGTTATGGGCCCAGGCCTGTACTGAGAGTAAGTACACACAGTATTCCTAGCTGAGTTTGTATTTGGTGTAAAATGGCACAGGAACTGTTGTCAGGCATCTCCTGGATGACCCGGTTGGATGGGACAAACTATGTTTCCTGGTCCACAAAATGCTGCTTGCTTTTGCGCAAGGAAGGACTATGGGCTGTTGTAAATAACCCACCAGATACTACTGCTTGGGATCCAGATGACGAAGAGGATGCAAAGAAGTTAGACAACTTTAAACGTAGCAATGAGAAAGCTCTTTGCATTATTGGACTAACACTGAATGACCAGCAGCTTGTCCATATTCGTGGTGAGGAGTCTGCTGCTAGGTGTTGGGATATTTTGCGAAGGCTTTATGTTCGTGACAGTGTGGGTGCACATATACACCTTACACGTAAGCTGTTTAGGGCTCGTCTGCAGAAGAATGGAGATATGCTGACCCATTTAAATTACATGAAGGCAACTTTTCAAGAGCTTCATGAAAAGGAGCTGATTTTTTCAGAGTTGCATCAGGTCTACATTATTCTGTCATCTTTGGATGAGAGTTATGATGGATATGTTTCTTCTTTGGAAGTCCTGACCAGAGAGGAACTGACATTGACTAACATTACTGGGAGACTGCTGGAAGAGTCCAGAAGGAGGCGTGACAGAGACCAGCTGAGAGAGACACAGCCACAAGAGGAGCAGCAATTCACCACTGCTTACAACGTCAAGAAATGTTTTTCTTGTGGGGCTAGAGGGCATATAGCCAAATTCTGTAGAAAGGGTAAAAAACAGAATGTGAATAGCAGTGGGAAGGCTAAGAAGGGCATTGGTTTGGCTATTTCTGGTGAATCAACATCCAGAAATAATGAATTGTGGGTTGTTGATAGTGGGGCTTCACAATGCATTACTAAAGTGAAAAAGAGGTTTGTTACTATGAAAAACAGCAACCAATATGTTTCACTGGCAAACGGTTGGAGGATGAAGGCCTCTGGTGAAGGTAATTCCTATTGTCCATGCATTGATGAACAGTTACCTATGTTATATATACCTAAGCTACGATTCAACCTGTTATCTGTAAGGGAATTGGTTAAGGTTGGGTTTGTGGTAACATTCAGAGGGGAGCAATGCACTATTGAGAGGAATGGAACCTGTGTAACTGCTAATTTGAAAAATGGTTTATTCGTTCTCACAAGTAACCAGGTTAGTACAGTTAAAGCTAACTCAATATGTGAGAACAAGAAGCCACATGATGAATGTATACATTTATTGCATAGGCGGTTAGGGCATGTAAACTTTAACTCACTACGTAAAACAGTGGAATTAGTAGAGGGAGTTAAACTGAAGCCATGTAGTAAGTATTTGAATTGCAATGCCTGTAATCAGGAAAAGAGCAAGGCAACTCCTGCAAACAGGATAAACGGCTTCAAAACAACTGTACCTTTGGAAGTTGTGTTTGCTGATTTAATTGGACCCATGAAACCAAGTTTAGGAGGGTCATGTTATGTTTTAAGTATATTGGACCACTACTCTAGATATGGTTTTTGTTATCTGCTTAAGTCAAAGGCAGATACTTTCCAACAATTTGCAAACTGGCTGAAGTTCGTGGAGAGAAAAACAAAGAGAAAGGTTCAGTGCATAATTACTGATAATGGTACTGAATTTACAAATAAGCGTTTTGTTGATATGCTAGAATCAGCTGGCATTGAGCATAAACATTCAGCCCCTTATAGGCCTCAACATAATGCTTTTGTTGAGAGACGTGGGCAAACGTTACAAGCCATGATTAGAACTATGTTAAGAGATTCTGGCTTAACAGATAGACTGTGGGGGAGGCAGCAAAATGTGCAAACCATGTTCTGAATATAGTTGTTAATACTTCTACTGGTAAAATACCATATACAATATGGCATGGTAGAAAACCAAACCTTGATTACCTGCACACGTTTGGCACCCCAGCTTGGGTCCACATTCCTGCACAACTCAGGAGTAAAGGCCAACATAGGGCTAGGCAATTATACTTCGTAGGTTATGAAGCTAACCATAGATCCTATCGTTTCTGGGAACGAGGCACAACTAATGTATATAACAGTGCTAGTGCAAAATTCCTTGAGCACGTTGGTTGGGATAGGTTAGAGCAAGTAACTGTTAATACTGATCCTCTAGTGTTTGAGGACTCCTCTGATAACGTAACTAGTAATGATAATACATCTCCTGTAAATATAAAAGATGAAGAGGAGATAGGGGAGATAATAGAGGAATCAGAGGAAGGAGAGGAGTCAGAAATTCAAAGCCCTGTAATTCCTTGGCGTTCAACGCGTATCAGACATCCACCTGATCGCTATGAAGCTAGTATAATATGTCAAGTTAGTGTAGAGCCTTCTAACTATGATGAGATCAGGATGTATCCTGAAAAGGAACAGGCATCATGGAAAGCTGCAATGAACAGGGAGTTGAAGTCTTTGCAGGATCTTAACGTTTATGAGAAAGCAAAACTGCCACCTGGTGAGCAAGCTATAGGTTGTAAATGGATATATAAGTTAAAGAAAGGTGTAGACGGGACTGTAACCCATAAGGCACGTTTGGTTGCACAAGGTTTTGCCCAAACTACTGAGGATTATGACGAAGTGTTTGCACCCAGTCTAAGGGCAACTACTTTAAGAGCAGCTTTAGTATGGGCGGCTAAAAACCAATATATGGTTAATCATGTAGATGTTGAAACTGCATATCTACATGCTCCATTGCAACATACTATTTATTTAAGACTACCACCAGGATTGACCAGTGATAGAGACCATGATTGTTGGGAATTAAAGAAAAGCCTCTATGGATTGAAACAATCAGGCTATGAGTGTAATACATGTTTAGTTAATGAGTTAAGTGCAATAGGTTTTGTAGCCAGTAATGCTGATCCTTGTTTGTTTAGAAGAGAACACAACGGAGCATTATCTTTTATTTTATTATTCACAGATGATATTGCAATAATAACAAAAACTGAGTTAGAAGCACAAACTATCATTTCAAGATTGCAAACTAAATTCACAATTAGAAATCTTGGAGAAATTAGCCACTATTTGGGGTTAGATATTGTGAAAACGAATAGGGGTTTTAAGGTGTCGCAAGCCAGTAAGATATCTCAGTTATTAAAGAGATACAATATGGAAATGTGTAAACCAGCAAAAACTCCGATGGCTATGGATTTTAAGGACACTAATGTGGAGAGTCCTGTATTTGATAAGACTATGTACCAATCTTTGATAGGAAGTCTTATGTATCTGAGTAATTGGACTAGACCTGATATTTCTTACTGTGTAAATCAATTAGCTAGGTACAACAATAATCCAACTGTTAGACACTGGCAATCAGCTAAACGAGTATTAAGATATCTGAAGCAGACTATTCACTACTCGTTATATCTAGAGCCAACTCGTGAGTTAATCCTTACTGCATATGCAGATGCGAGTTTTGCCTCTGATTCAAACAGTCGTAAATCTACCTCAGGGTTGGCTATAATGTTGGGTGATTCTTTGATTGGATGGAAGTCCATTAGGCAAAAACACATAAGCTTGTCTACAATGGAGGCTGAATTTTCATGTCTATCAGTGTTATGTACAGAACTGCTAGTGTACAAACAATTATTGTTAGATATGAGTTTAAATGTAAATGATCCATTCATTGTGTATGAGGACAATCAAGCTGCAATAAAGATGGCTAATAGTGCTGCAGTAAGAACAAGATCTAAACATACTGATCTTCGTTATTTAAATGTCAGACAATGTGTCAAAGATAAATTAATACAGCTAGAGTATTGTCCATCTGATGTAAATATTGCAGACCATTTTACGAAGGTACAAAGTGCTGTGAAACACAATGCTAATTGTGAAAGAATGTGCATAAGATTGTAAGAGTTATATATTATTCTACCCAAAGGGGAGAATGTTAGGCATATGGTGCTAGCCTACAATGTTGGGTTGAAAATATATTAACCATAATGCTATGTCTTTAAGTTGTTAATTGGCCAATGGGTGTGTAAGTGTTCTCATGGCCATAAGAGGAAGCTAGGAACGTAGCTTCTCTCTCTCTCTGAATTCACTGATCTCTACTATTACTGTTTTTGCTCTGCTGTTGGTTTACTACTGTTGTAAACCTGAACTGTGTATTGACCTCTGGACCGGTAAGAAGACTTTGTAGTTTGGATTACTCCTTGGACTGTTGCTATTGTGTATGACTTGGACTGTTTATTTTTGACTGTGCATTTTTGTTTTTACACCACCTCAAAGTAAAATACTTTTTGCTTTTAGACCTCAGTGTATTTCTGTGTGTGACTTTTACTGCTCTCAGTGCCCTTCCTTGTCTGTGCAACTCTTTGGTAGCACAAGGAGACCTCTGCACAATAAATTCCATAACACTTGATCAAAATGATGACTTCTGGGAACTCCAGAGAGAAGAATCCATGCTGCATAGCCTTCTTTGTCACCGACTCACTCTATCTTCCTTAGGCTCATGCTGGGTAACAAAACAATATAACATTTTTGACTGTCAAGAATTCCTCTTGAGATAAGCCAGACCACCCTGTTAACCATTCCCAACGTTCAGCTTTTATGCCTCTGTGTTTCTCTTCCTTCTTTGCTCCTCATATTTTGTCTACCTTGCGTTTAATTCCTTTATTTTTATGAACCTTGGGAAAATTAGGAGAACACATTAGCTAATGGTACTCAACTGGGAGATGTTGAGAAGGGATTGTCTGATTATCTGTGTTATCTAATGTCTCTTTACACCCCCCCTTCCACCAGCATGTGCCCCAAATACAAGCATGGTTTTTGTGGGAGGTTTTTCATATTGTTCAGGTGATAATTGCAGCTTTCACTTGGTATTCTGAATGTGACAAGCTGCTATCATCTGTTATCGCAAGAATCAGTCTTCTTGGAGTTTTGCCTTGTATCACCTCCAGAGAGCCAAGCTGGGAAGTGATAAACTTCCCACCAGGTTGGCTATCAGGCAAAATGGAATGGTTAACACTTAAAAGGTACGTGAGATGTTTTTCTCCAAATCTGGCTGGAAGTTTCATATTCTACCTAGGTGAATTAGCAATAGGAAATGAATTCTACAGGAGATCAATTTTGGCTTGTGAGGAAATGTTACCAAATTTGGGGAAAGTCACACCTCACACGGCATCTGCCTTGACTCACTGTATAAATGGAGCATAGTATCTTCCCTTCAGTGTGGCTGCGAGGTCTCACGTCAAACTGTAGATCACATTGTGATCGGCTGTAAGATGAGGGCATATACCGGTCCAGTATCTGATTTTTTTTAAATATAAACGATGCTGCGCTTCAATGGTTAGATGGCCTAGACATTGGTATTTGAACACAGATCTTTTTAACATTTATATTTTATTGTGTTTTGCTAATCAAGGTGAAATATTAATATATATTGCTAGTCCATGTATGATATGCCATATGACAAACAAACAAAAAAAATAAGGAAAAGTTCTGGTTGAAATAAAAGGTATGTGGACAATTATTTTCTCAGCTACCTGCCATGGCTAGTAAAGCTACATTCTGAGGGCCCATGGTATCAAAAAAGACAAGATGGCAGTTGTGATATCACGATCTAAGCTCTGCCCTTTTGTACATACGTTTCACTTAGATGCATGTACAAAGGAGGTGGGGTTTCAACATCCTGGTTCTTTTGAATTCCCACCCTGCAGATGCACTAGTTTACTACTGGCAGGGCATGATGGTTACACCTGAGATGCTTTAGAAAGATTCAAGCATTTTCTTCAACTGAAACTCCAAAATGGCCGCTGCTAAGAATTCTGGGAGTTGATGTCTGAAAAATGCCCATATTAGGGAAGACTGCTTTAACCACTACATCTCAGTATGGATTCCCTAGTATCACCCCCCCCCCCCACTCACTTTTCTCTGTCTCTCTGTCTAGCAAAACTTTTCAAATGTTGCCTCAGCCCAGGACTGAACAGATCAGCAGAATATATAGGAGTTTGATCTAATAGTTAAGGCACCAGCCTAGAAAGGAAACCGTGAGTTCTAGTCCTACCTGAACTATGAAAATCAACTGGGTGGCTTCACAGGGTTGTTGTTGGGGGGTCAATAGGAGGAGGAAAGTGTGTTGGATATGTTTGCCACTTAAATGAATATGAACTGCAATCAGCCTTAATGAAAAGGAACCATGCTCTTGTTTTTAGCGTTTCACCAATCAAGAAATATATTTGGGTTTCCTGGTCTAAATTCTCATGCTAATATCGGGGCATATTTTCCACTTGTCAAAAAGTGCATGTTATAAAATTAGGATCATAGTAAATTTTTGATGTAGCAGAGAAGCAACCAGTATTAATATACCCCCCCCAACACACACACACACACACACACACACACACTATGTGTTTATATGTGTATGTGTGTGTATGATAGTTGGTATTAACAACAACGCCAGGCCTTGGGTTTGTATGTCAGAGCCAGCTGAAATGAATGGTTAAGGGGAAGGGGAATTTGCCTTGTAGCCTGTTTCATTTGCTAACAGATTGCAAGCCAGAACTTACCTTACTGGCTTTCAAGGCACGGATGGATGTTCTTTTAGTAGCCAAAGTGAGGAAACCTCCAGAGCTCTGGAGTTAAACGCCCGGTGCAAAGACACGGGGTTACCTTTTAACAAAACCTGCCCATCAGTGTGTCTCACAGTAAACTGAATGGAGACTTCTCGGTCCCTTCTCTCCTTTTCCTTCCCTGAAGTCTATTATTTATACGATTAAAAACCCCTGAGGTTTAAAATGGCAGCTATATTGTCAAATACAATGTGCTTCTCGCTCGGGGTGGACAAAAGCCTTTGAGCTGACTTAAGTTTGTACGGCATCCTTCCTGGGTGCCCCGGGTTCAAGCACGTGTCCCGGGGAAGCAGCCCTTTCCTCCAGGGGCGTTTGACAGGCTTCCTGCAGGGCTCTCAGCTGGCATCACCGCTGTCAGCCGCTCAGACACGTGTTCCTCTTTATCCAGGCTGGCTGGCTAATCTTCCTCCAGATGCCAGCGAAGGTGGGAAGACACGCTTGGCAGCAAATTGCTCTTCCCCATCCCTTTTGTTTTTATTTCTCCATGCACTGACTAGCGGGGGGGGGGGGAATTTTTTAAAAGGAGTTGGAGGCAAGGAGGCTTCCTTAGCAGGTTTATGAGTGAATGGCACCACCTGCCTTTGTCACCAACTAGCTTTCAGCATCATTCCAGCGGCAAAAGTTGAAGTGGAGGTAAAAAGAATGCCCTGGGAAGTCAGGCTCAGTTCAGGTGACCACACTGACACCGTCCCATGTGGTTTTCTCAACAACACTACACAAGTAGTTTTCAACTTTCTAAACTAGCCTGTGATTTTCTCTGTCCAAGTATGGAAAACTGACTTACTGAAAGGTGTTCCCCCCCCCCTGCCAAAATCTGCTCAAGTTTGCCAGTTGCTGCAAGCCCCAAATCTTAAGGATTTCTGCACAGAAAGATTGATATCACCTATCCTGATAGCACAGCTATTCTTGGTAGAGCCTGCATTTTTGCATGCACACAACCCCTTCCGTATGTTCAAGGTAAAGAGAGAGGTTCGTAAATATCCATCCATTGCTAGAGCAGAGAATTGTTCAGCCAATCCAGTTTTGTTCTATATATTTTCTTAAAGTAGATTACTCCATGATCCAATACAGGAAAAAAATATCAGCAAATTACGTTTTATTGTATCTTTATGGGGACTGATCATCGTTTCTAACTAGGCCGCATCCTGACTGTTAGGTGTTCATTCTGTAGGAATCTACATGCTACATGATAAATCTGAGTTGTTATCATTATATTCAAGAACCAGCATAAAACATGGTTATTGTTTATATTGGGGTATCCCTGGACTGTAGATGGAATGTGCACATCAGGTCTACCCAGAGAGGGAAGTAAAGAAACTCAAAGATGGTCGTCACAATCCACCACACATATAAAAAGGGTCGGGCTTCAGTCACATGACTGTAACCAACATTTTGACTTTTTTGTCCCTTTCCCTGCAGACCCCTCTAACTTACACATCTTACAATGGAAGAAGCTCTCCTATCTATCTATCTATCTATCATCTATCTATCTATCTATCTATCTATCTATCTATCTATCTATCTATCTATCTATCTATCTATCTATCATCTATCTATCTATCTATCTATCTATCTATCTATCTATCTATCTATCTATCTATCTATCTATCTATTTATCTATCTATCTATCTATCATCTATCTATCTATCTACAATAGATAGATAGATAGATAGACAGACAGACAGACAGATCTCCAGCCTTTATTATTTGTATAGCTTGAGGTGGCAAATATATCTAATTTTCCTTCCTCCCCTATTTTCCCCAGCAACCCTCTGAGACAGGTTACACTGAGAGACAAGGGTTGGCCTGATGTCACCTAGTTAGCTTTCATGCCTAAGGTGGGACTACAACTCACAGTCTCCTAGTTTCCAGTCTGGTGTCTTAACTATCTGACCAAATGGCTCTCTTTCTTGAACCTTTCCTGCATTGAAGAAAGGCTGCAGAAGGAGGGGCTTTGGTCCATATGAAGGGGATTGACAAGACGGAGTTAAAAAGAAACTCTTGCTTTCCCTTCCTTATTTTTTCTCTATCTTTGCCTAAGGGTACATCAGAATTTGCTCTCTCCTAATGTTACATTAACTTACCACACTTGGAAAACAGCAAAAAAGAATTTGTCTCTGAAGCTTGGAGAGCTACAGAGAAGCTTATATTCCAATGCAGGCAATTTGATTCTGCTAAACGAGACATCTTGCTACCAATATATTATCTCCAACTTTGGCATGTTTGATCATCGTTCTCTCCTTAATGGAACTTGATAATGGAGAGAAGGATAAACAGATACTCCAGTTTTCTTGTAAGGCAGAGCTGTTATCAAATAGCTGTTATCAAAGCTTTTTTAGTGTGTTAAGACTAGCTTTCTTTCCCTGCCTTTTCACAATGTGTGCAGAGAGAATTAAAAATTAAAATGAATCCCATTGAATACTGTTCTGCTTTTTGTTTTTTTAGGTGGTGAACAGCACTGGAGCGGGGGTGGGTGAGTGAGCAGGATCGGTGGTCGAGAATTCTGACATTGGGTCCCTGGCCAGAAACTAGAAGCGGCAAAAGAAAGAGCTCAGATGTCAACATTTCAGGAAGATGAAACATTTCATTTAACACAAACTATGAAATTACAATGATTGAGTGGCAGGGGGATGTACATCATGCTAAAGAAGAAGAGAAGTCACTCTCGACATTCTGGCGCAAAAGCTGAGGCCGTTGGGCATTTTGTAGGTCCCAGAGCCTCTTCTAAAGTTGCCACCAGATTGTCAGTGTCAATATGACAGAGGGCAGAAAATGCTATTTGTTAGAGGAGTAAATGTGAGAATGGATTTCAAAACAATGCAGGTGACATTTTTTATTGTTATGCCCTTTAAAATATTTTGACGGTCTCTCCTTAAAACGATTCCTAGGTAGCAGTCCATTTAATGTTAATTACAGTGCAATGTACATCCAGGTTCAACCTTTTCTCCCGGTTTTTTGTCTACTTTTGGTAGTGTGATGCCCAGAATGCCATTGGCAGGCTATGGTGGCCTTGGCCCAAGATGAACATTGGAAGCTGCCTTTCAGCAAGGCTGGCTACAGCCCAACAGACTTGTACTGTCAATTCTAACTGGCAGTAGCTCACAAAGATCTCACATTTATATCCTCCCATCAAATGTTATTGAACCCTTTTCAAATTAGTGATGCCAGGGCGGCACTGGGGGACATCTGCTTGAAAAGCAGCTGCTCTGCATAGAGCCTATGGCCCAAGCTGCAGGCACAATCCACTGGAGGTGTGCTAGATAATAGAAGCATAGGCAGATCAGCGCATCTGCCTGCAGCCTTGCCAGAGGTTTAATACTGGGTGGCAGCCTGAACTAAGGACATCTTCATTTGGTATCTAGCAAGGAGGACAGCTCCAGGATTAGGTAGACAGAAAGCAGCCAGGACTGTGAACTAGAGAAAGCCAGCAGAATTTCATTTACTGGAGCCTTGGGAACATCTTCTGTTTCACCACTGGCACCATATATAACCAGTCCAATTATTTTCTCACATTCCCTAAATTTTATATATATGAAATATATCAAATTAACCAATGCCAAAATGCAGAACATGTGATTCCATGCCAGTATTTAATTATTTATCCCTTATGCCACATATTCCAAATTATAAAATGATGAAGTTTTTTGGAGAGGTTGGGGACCCCTGCTCTAGAAGCCATACAAAACATCCTTATGGCCTCAGATGGCACCTCCTGTTACATACTACAACTGACAGTCCAAGGCACTTTTCCTATGTCTCCCAACATCTGTGGAGGAATCTCTTCCAACACATTGTACGTCATTTCATGTTTTTGAGAGGAACCTTTTTCAAGCAAGCTCCAGAACATTTTTTTTATTCTCTAAGCATTTGAGCAAAATGGTTCAAGCCAATGGTTGTCAACCATTTAAATCTCCAGAAAAATTCAAAAGTATGGCAATAAAATTGGAGCCCTTTACCAAAGATGTGTAATTTATTTTGTATTCCACAGATCCAATTTCTCCTTATTTTTGACCAATGTTAATTGAATGAAAGTCTCAAGAGGGAGACTGCAGATTTTATTCCGCTAGTTGTTGCCGACTCGAGCGGGCAGTGCTCATCTCCGTTTCAAGGCCAATGAGCCAGTGCTGTCCGAAGACACTTCTGTGGTCATATGGCCAGCATGTCATCACAGAGCACTGTTACCTTCCCACCAAAGTGATACCTATTTATCTACTCACATTTGCATGCTTTCAAATTGCTAGGTTGGCAGGAGCAAGGACAGGAGTTCATCCCATTACGTGGCGCTCGAGTCTCGAACCTGGGCTGCTGGCTTTTCCAGCCAATAGGCCCAGTGTCTAACCACTGAGCTCCAGACTGTCTCCCTCTCAAGAGGGAGATAATGCTTTAAATTGGTTATCAATGAAGGACTGTGTTTCAGTGCCTAGTGAAACTTGGGCAGAGGCCTGTCAGTTGAGAAGGTGCCCTCATATTATTATTGTTATTGTTATTGTTATTGTTATTGTTATTGTTATTGTTATTGTTGTTATTATTATTATTATTATTATTATTATTATTATTATTATTATTATTATTATTATTAATCATCGCATAGTCAGCCAGATGTTCAGACTGGATTTGGCATTTTTGTCTACCTATCGAGTCCTTACCAAGGACCTGGGATAGGCAGATGTGGATGTTTGATGGTATTACAGATATCGTCACAGGATGGAAGCAGTTCCTAGTAAGGCCGCCTTTTGCAATTGACCAATGGCGAATTTGTCAATGCCAATGGTGTTCAAGTGGTGCTCCAGTTGTTTTGGGATTGCACCCAAGGCGCCTATTACTACTGGTACTACCCTTGCTTGCCTTTGCCACAGTCTTTCTATTTCTGTTTGTACTGTAGGTCTTTGTATTTTGTTATCTTCTCCAGTTCTTTCTCGTCTATTCTGCTGTCTCCAGGCACTGCCACGTCCACTATCCAGACTTTTTTGTCTTTCTTATGGACAATTGTTAAGTCCAGGGTGTTATGTTGCAGCTGCTTGTCTGTTTGAATTCTGAAGTCCCAGAGCAGTTTAACTTTATCATTTTCTATGACTTTCTCTATTTTATGATCCCACCAGTTCTTGCTTACAGGCAAATGATATTTCTTGCAGATCTTCCAATGCACCATTGTTGCTACTTTGTCATGCCGCTGCTTGTAGTCAGTCTGTGTGATCTTCTTGCAGCAGCTTACCAGGTGGTCCACTGTTTCTTCAGCTTCTTTGCATAGGCAGAACTTACTGTCTGTTGCTGTCTTCTCAATTTTGATTTTGTATGCACTTGTCCTTAAGGCTTGATTTTGTGCAGCCAGAATTAGTCCCTTGGTCTCTTTCTTCAACTTTCTTGCTCTTAGCCATTATCTGTTTTCCCAGCTATTTTTTTAATGTACTGGCCATGTAGTGCTTGGTCTTTCCATGCTTCTATTCTGTTCTTCATTTGGTCTTTCTTGTAGGCCAGTTTGGTCTCTCCAGTAGTCAGTAAGCCTTCTTGATATACTAATTTCAGTGCATCTTCATCATTGTCCTTCAGATATTCTTCCAAAGCCATTTTTTCTTCTTCAATCATCTGATGTACTTGCAGCATTCCATGTCCACCTATTTGCCTTGGTAGATAGAGTCTGTCAATGTCACTGCGTGGATGAAGGGCATGATTCAGTGTCATTATTTTTCTGGTCTTCCTATCCATTGCTTTTAGCTCTGCTTGAGTCCAGTCCACTATTCCAGCTGTGCATCTAATGACTGGAATTGCCCAGGTGTTGATTGCCTTCATGGTATTTCCTCCATTGAATTAGGACTTTAAGATCTTCTTCACTCTCTTGATGTATTCACCTCTAATCTTTTTCTTGACTTCAGTGTGCTTGATGTTGTCAGCTTGAAGGATACCCAAGTATTTGTAGTAATCTTCCTCATCCAGACTCTTAATGTTATTTTCGTGGGGCATCTTTATTCATTCAGTTTTCACTATTTTTTCTTGTTTGAGAGAAAGTGTGGCAAATTTGTCCAAGCCAAACTCCATTGAAATATTTTGGCTATATATATGGACAGTGTTCAGCAGCGATTCTATTTTAGATGATGTTTTTCCATACAGCTTCAGATTATCCATGTAAAGGAGGTGGGATAGTCTGGCAGATGTTTTTGATGTTTGATAGCCATGTCCTGAGTTATTCAGTATTGTTGACAGAGGAAACAGTGCAATAACAAATAGTAGTGGTGATAATGAATCTCCTTGAAATATTCCTCTCTTGATATTAACCTCTCCCAATCTTTCACCATTGATCTGCAACTGTGTCTTCCATTGTGCCATCGATCTTTGTACAAATTTTCTGATGTTTCTACTGACTCCTGTTATTTCTAGGCACTTAATTATCCAGTCATGTGGCAGAGAGTCAAATGCCTTTTTGTAGTCAATCCATGCCACACTCCAGTTGGTCTTCCTTTTCTTGCAGTTTTCCAAGATCATTTTGTCTATTAGAAGTTGATCTTTTGTTCCTCTGCTATTGGGGCGGTTTCCTTTCTGCTCAGGTGGAAAGAGATTGTTTTCAACTGGATGCTGTTGTACTGCATCAGCTACCACACCAGTTAGCAATTTGAAAGTTGTTGGTAAGCAGGTAATTGGCGTGTAGCTGCCTGGTGTTGCCCCTTTTGCTGGATTTTTCATTATTAGGTAGGTTTTCCCTGTTGTTAGCCACTTTTCAATTTCTCCTCCTTGTAGTATATTGTTGAACTGCTTGGCAATGAGTGGGTATATAACAGTTAGATGTTTCAACCAAAACCCATGCAGTTCATCTTCACCTGGTGCTGACCAACTTTTGATCTTCCTTGCTCTTTTTTCTACCATTTTTGTTGTTATTACTAGTTCTTTCATTTCAACTTCTGTTTTATTTGCATCAAACTCTTTTAACCAAGCCGCATCCTTGTTGTGTTTCTTTGGGTTACCCCATATCTGCTTCCAGAACTGAACTGTTTATTCCTTGTCAGGTACTGACTGATTCATTGCAGTTTCTCCATTGATGGATTGGTAGAAATGTTTCTGATTGGATTGAAATTGGAGGTTCTGCCTATAATTTGCAATTTGAGCTTCGTATCTACTGATTTTCCTGGCTATAGCTGTTAGTTGCTGCTTTATTATTTCCAGTGCTTCCTTGATCTTCCTTGTTTCTAAGTGGTATTTCTTGTTTACATATTCTTTGGTCTTCTTGTTCTTCAGCTTCTTTTCTTTCATCTGTTCTAGCGTGCTTGCATGTGATCTTAACTTTCTAATCTTATTTTCTAGTCTAACCTTCCATTTTTGTGGTGCACTGTTTGTCTGTTTTTCTTCTTTGTTGATTTTGCATCCCAGGTTGTTGTTGTTGTTAGCTGCGAAGTCGTGTCCGACCCATCGCGACCCTATGGACAATGTTCCTCCAGGCCTTCCTGTCCTCTACCATCTTCTGGAGTCCATTTAAGCTCACGCCTACAGCTTCAGTGACTCCATCCAGCCACCTCATTCTCTGTCGTCCCCTTCTTCTATTGCCCTCGATCTTTCCCAGCATTAGGCTCTTCTCCAGTGAGTCCTTCCTTCTCATTAGGTGGCCAAAGTATTTGAGTTTTAGCTTCAGGATCTGGCCTTCTAAAGAGCAGTCAGGGTTTATCTCCTCTAGGACTGACCGGTTTGATCGCCTTGCAGTCCGAGGGACTCGCAGGAGTCTTCTCCAGCACCATAGTTCAAAGGCCTCAATTCTTTGGCGCTCAGCCTTTCTTATGGTCCAACTTTCACTGCCATACATTGCAACTGGGAAGACCATAGCCTTGACTATAGGCACTTTTGTTGACAGGGTGATGTCTCTGCTTTTTAGTGTGCTGTCTAGATTTGCCATGGCTTTCCTCCCCAGGAGCAAGCGTCTTTTAATTTCTTGGCTACAGTCCCCATCTGCAGTGATCTTGGAGCCCAGGAAAATAAAATCTGTCACTACCTCCATTTCTTCCCCATCTATTTGCCAGGAATTGAGAGGGCCAGATGCCATGATCTTGGTTTTCTTAATGTTAAGTTTCAACCCAAGTTTTGCACTCTCCTTCTTCACCCGCAACAAGAGGCTCTTTAGTTCTTCTTCACTTTCTGCCATTAGAGTGGTATCATCTGCGTATCTTAGGTTGTTGATATTTCTTCCGGCAATCTTAATTCCAACTTTTGATTCATCTAGCCCTGCCTTTCTCATGATGTGCTCTGCATATAAGTTAAATAGGCAGGGTGACAGTATACAGCCTTGCCGGACTCCTTTCCCAATTTTGAACCAATCAGTGGTTCCGTGTCCAGTTCTCACTGTTGCTTCTTGACCCGCATATAGGTTTCTCAAGAGACAAATAAGATGGTCTGGTACTCCCATCTCTTTAAGAACTTGCCACAGTTTGTTATGATCCACACAATCAAAGGCTTTAGCATAGTCAATGAAGCAGAAGTAGATGTTTTTCTGGAACTCCCTAGCTTTCTCCATGATCCAGCGTATGTTGGCAATTTGATCTCTAGTTCCTCTGCCTCTTCGAAATCCTGCCTGTACTTCTGGTAGTTCTCGATCCACATACTGCTGAAGTCTAGCTTGTAGGATTTTAAGCATGACTTTACTAGCATGAGAAATGAGTGCAATGGTGCGATAGTTTGAACATTCTTTGGCACTGCCTTTCTTTGGAATTGGAATGTAAACTGATCTTTTCCAATCCTGTGGCCACTGTTGAGTTTTCCAAATTTGCTGGCAAATTGAGTGTAGCACTTTTACTGCACTGTCTTTTAAGATTTTGAATAGCTCAGCTGGAATACTGTCACCTCCACTAGCTTTGTTGTTGCTCAGCTTTTCTAAGGCCCACTTCACTTCACATTCTAGGATGTCTGGCTCGAGGTCAGTGACCAACTCATTGTGATTATCTGGGACGTTAAGCTCATTCTTGTATAGTTCTTCTGTGTAATTTTGCCACCTCTTCTTAATCTCTTCTGCCTCTGTTAGGTCCCTGCCATTTTGGTCCTTTATCATGCCCATTTTTGCATTAAACGTTCCCTTCATCTCTCCAATTTTCTTGAAAAGATCTCTGGTCCTCCCTATTCTATTGTTTTCTTCTATTTCTTTGCACTGTTCATTTAAGAAGGCATTCTTATCTCTTCTAGCTATTCTCTGGAATTCTGCATTCAATTGGGCATATCTATGTTTTTCTCCCTTGCCTTTTGCTTCCCTCCTTTCCTCAGCTATTTGCAAAGCTTCCTCAGACAGCCATTTTGCTTTCTTGCATTTCTTTTTCTTTGGGATGGTTTTGGTTGCTACCTGTTGTACAATGTCGCGAACCTCTGTCCATAGTTCTTCAGGCACTCTGTCTATCAGATCTAATTCCTTAAATCTATTTGTCACCTCTACTGTATATTCAACAGGGATATGATTTAATTCATACCTGACTGGCCTAGTGCTTTTCCCTACTTTCTTCAGTTTAAGCTTAAACTTTGCAAGGAGAAGCTCATGATCTGAGCCACAGTCAGCTCCTGGTCTTGTTTTTACTGACTGTATAGAGCTTCTCCATCTTTGGCTGCAGAGCATATAGTCAATCTGATTTCTGTGTTGACCGTCTGGTGATGTCCATGTGTAGAGCCGTCTCTTGGGTTGTTGGAAAAGAGTGTTTGCTATGACCATCGTATTCTCTTGACAAAATTCTATCAGCCTGTGCCCTGCTTCATTTTGTACTCCAAGGCCAAACTTGCCTGTTATTCCAGTTATCTTTTGGCTTCCTACTTTAGCATTCCAATCCCCCATGATGATAAGGACATCATTTTTTGGTGTTAGTTCTATAAGGTGCTGTAGGGCTTCATAGAACTGGTCAATTTCATCCTCTTCAGCACTGGTGGTTGGGGCATAGACTTGGACTACTGTGATATTGAATGGCATCCCAGGTATTCAGTTATAACTGCAGCTGTGCTGTACATTAGTTGGTTTCTTTCTTTCAGTGAATTGGTGCTCATATTTGATATTGCAGTATTTGCATCTTTTAATGCTTGTGCTAGCTGTTTCTTTGGAAACAGGCTTCAATGCAGACAGCCTTATTCTGTTGTTTTTGTGCTGTTCTAGATGCTCAGTTATTCTTTGTTTCAATTCTTTTATTTCTTTATTTAGAGGGCTTTGTTTTTCCTGAGGAAGAGGTGCCTGGTTTCCAAATGAGAACAGTTGTATATCTCTGCTGGATTCCTTCACTGCCAACTCTCCCTGGCTTGCCTCTACATTTTGAATTACTTCTGGCAAGGCTTTGATTTCTTTGCTCTGGGTAAACCTTTGCAGTTCATCCAATTCTGTTACTGTGAATACTTTATTTTGTATTATAAATCGGTGTTGATCTGCTAGTCTCTGTTCTGTTATTTCTGATTCTGGATGTTGTTCTTTCCAGAACTGGTGTATTCGTTTTAGATATCCTCTTCTTGTTGGACTTGATCTGTAATAACAGATCATTATTTCTTTGTTTTCAATCACTGTGTATTTGCAATGGGTAAACACCTTTTCTTCCAGTAGTTCTGCAGCTGCTGGCCCTG
>NC_138202.1:154054829-154062329 GCF_964194415.1 Vipera berus | reverse complement strand
TTCTGTGAGTTGGGCAGCTATATAAATTGGATAAATAACTAAAGTTCATAGGCAGGTCTGCCCAGTAAAATTAAAAGAATAAAAAAAACATGCTATGATAAGTTAGGAATTCTCAGTCATTTTTATTAGGGTGTGTATCTTTCATTACCTGGAAAACCTCACATACCACTATGAGGTCTGCCAGAGGTCACTGTCCAAAAAATGGGGAGAAGTTCCAAAAGTCTCCTTGTAAAATAGAATCCCTCATTTTCTGAAATAGAACTGTTGATGATTTGTTTCTGGGATTATGAACATTTTGGTAAATCTTATTTTTAAAATATTCCTCAGTCTTTCCTGAAGAAATATCTTGTGCTTTATACAAATTGGAATAACAATCAAAGAAAATGTACTTGCATTATCCACTAATACCTTATATCTTTCTTGAATTTTTAATATCATTTTTTTCTATGTCCTTTCTCAATTTATATGCCACAACCATTTTCCAGGTTTATTTGCAAACTCAAAATTCTTCTGATTCACATATTTCAATTTTGCTTCTATTTCCCTTACAGTTAGCATAGATAATTGTTGATGTAGAAATTTAATCTGATACATGGTTGCATCCGTTGGTGACTTTTGTAAAATCTTTTGATTTTTTTATTAAGATTTTATGAGATTTCTTTTTTAACTCACAATCTTGTGGGATAAAGTCTCTCATAAAATGTTAACTGGCATCCCAAACAGAGTTTAATTCCATGTCTTTATCTAAGTTGTTATCAAAGTATTCAGTTAGTTTCTTCTTGCAGTTGTCCACCATTAAGTCTTTCTGTAATAACCATTTATTTAGTCTTCATCTAAAGGTTGTAGATTTTCTCCTAAGACTCAAACTAATAGGTTTGTGGTTAAAAAAAGTCTTAGGCAAAACCTCCTGTTTAGAGATTTTATTTGCAAGCTTCTTAGAAATCTGTCATATCTATCTATCTATCATCTATCTATCTATCTATCTATCTATCTATCTATCTATCTATCTATCTATCTATCTATCTATCTATCTATCTATCCATCCATCCATCCATCCATCCATCTCTATAAATATATCTTTCATTATGCATACATGTGATGTCAAACTTATAGATGCAAAGCAGAGTCTAATCTTATAACTCATATTTTCTATACTGGACTGGTCCTGTAGATTTTATCAATGACTATTTTTGGTGGTTCTTGAAAATTATTTTAAGGCAGCTCAAACTACAAGGTAGAAATGTTTACAATGCCAAAAAAATTAAAAATATATTGTATGTATTTGTCTGTGTGTATAAACTATGAAATATGAACATTACTGAGTTAAATAGGACCTACACTAAGGTAAATATGCATAGTACCATAGGCTGACTTACTTAATACTCTTTAGTAATAATAGGATACACTAAAGTCTAACTAAAATAATTGGATTATTTCCTATTTTTCCCCACATATTCTCAGATCACCAGCAGGTTGCCATAAAGATAGCTGTTGGTTCTATTTCTTTGCATGGAAATATAAGAAGATATATCTAGGTCCAAAATATACATCTTTTAAAAAAAAGAAATATGGTTATATAAATCAAATCATAATGTTAAAAGTTTACAATCTTATGGAGCTACATTACTAACATCATCATCATCATCATCATTATTATTATTATTATTATTATTATTATTATTATTATTATTATTATTATTATTATTATTATTATTATTATTATTATTATTATTATTATCTGCACTTTGTGGGTTGGACATGCCTGATCTAACATTTTATATAGATAAATTTCCAGTGACCTATTTAGCACATAATACAAGGCCAAAATGTAACATTATTTATCTAAGGCAATTTCACTTCCCATGATTGCATATTGAATGGGAGATTGGAAGTGTCCAATACCATTTTAAACCAAGTATAGTTGGTTGACTTATCCAGAGTAATTACTGTATAACTAGACTTTATTCAAACCACCTTATAATCATAAATGTTTCTAAGGGATTGGCATGTTTAGATATGTTACAGTCATAGTGCAGAGTATTTCCCATTTGGAACATAATGGATGGGATTATATTAAAGGCTGAGCGCCAAAGAATTGAGGCCTTTGAACTATGGTGCTGGAGAAGACTCCTGCGAGTCCCTTGGACTGCAAGGCATTCAAACCGGTCAGTCCTAGAGGAGATCAACCCTGACTGCTCTTTAGAAGGCCAGATCCTGAAGTTGAAACTCAAATACTTTGGCCACCTAATGAGAAGGAAGGACTCACTGGGGAAGAGCCTAATGCTGGGAACGGTTGAGAGCAAGAGAAGAAGGGGACGGCAGAGAATGAGGTGGCTGGATGGAGTCACTAAAGCAGTAGGCGTGAGCCTAAATGGACTCCAGAAGATGGTAGAGGACAGGAAGGCCTGGAAGAATGTTGTCCATGGGGTCACAATGGGTCGGACATGACTTCGCAACTAACAACAACAACAACCATGATTAGTTGAATAAGTCACAATGGGCAGACTCATTCATAATGTAAGCTATAAACAATGCTTTATAATCTTCTCAGAGTACAGTGAGCACACAATCTACTAGGCCAAACCCAAACAAACCACATTATGACTTAGTGCAGTGTCTGAGCCTTATTATCAACCAAAAATGTTCCCTGGAAATGAAAGCAAATGTTTGCAATCCCATCTTTCTGCATCAGGGAAAGAAAAAGAAGGGTGCTCATGACTTGAAATTTCTTTCACTTAACAATAGTTTACTATTATATCTGAGTAAAACCAGGAATAGTTATAAATGCAGTAGCACGCAAGGAGTTCTTTTAGCACTGGGTTTCCCGACAGATTAATGTTATTACATTTCTACCAGATAGCAGGCTTGTGGAAGAAATATACACAGTGGCAAATCTGAGCCTGAAATGTGACTTTCCTCTAGGAGATTTGGTTCAGACTCATCGTTTCGAGAAATAAACTAGATATGACATTATTAATGTCTTTGTCCTCAAATGACTTTGTCTTTTTGAGCTGGGGAAGGGGGTGAGAATTGAAGTTGGCTTACAATTGTTCTTTGGAAGGAAAATGAATCCCATCTTTGCTCCCATTAGAGTCTGAATCAGCCCCAACCTCGGCATAACTCCTATTTGTTTGAAAACATAACGGTGACAGCTTTCTCAGAAAGTAAACATGTGAAAACTGTACTCTGGGAGTAGTCAACTTGCAGTCATCCAAATGTTGATTTATGACTCCTAACATCCCCATCAGCCCAGCCAATGGTGAAGGATGCTGTAATCCAGGGCTTTTCAACCAGTGGTATGGGTACCAACTGTGATACATTGGCACCTGGCAGGTGGTACGCAACCATCCTAGAAAAGTGGTAGCGGGGGAGGGGAATGAGCTGAACTGGTGGTAGCACCGCACAAGTCTGAGCGAGAGACGGCTGGAGCTGCAGGGCTGTCAGGGCTCAGTGGAAGCGCCAGGATCAGCACCAGGCTCCAGCTGGAACTCAGCACTGATCCCGGCGCTTCTGCTGAGCCCAGAAGAAGTGCCGATGAGCTGGAATGTTGCAGCATCTCCAGGGTCTTCTGTTTTACATTCAGATGCTTGGCAACTGATACAAAATTTATGACGGTCACAGTGTCCCAGGATCATGTGAAGTGACCAAAACCTGCTGCAACCACCCAGCAGATGGGGGAAATAAAAGCCAACCCCCCCACCCCACCCCCGCTGCCAATCCTCAACAGAAATGCTCACAACAATGAAAACCTCGGACAGGAGGAAGAGCGCTGCCGGGCGGGCGGGCAGGTGTCTTGCTTGGCTGTGGCTTGGGGGGCACTTTTTTCAGTGCCATTGTAACTTTGAACAGTCAGTAAGGGAACTGTTGTAAGTCGAGGACTACCTGTACTTCATCACTTTTTTCCTTTTTTTTTTTTGGTCATCAGGTTTTTAACACCTTGCTAGGTGACTGGTGGTACTCGGATGTTGCCATATCCTAAAAGTGGTAAACTCTAAAACCCTGCTGTAATCCACCAATATCTGTAGTCGGCCAGAGTGCCTTTCACCAAAGGCAGGGACAATATGGATATGCAGCTGATGAAGCAACCTAAAAAGGCCTACCTCTTTGAGGGCACATTAGGGATGGGGAACTTGTGGCACTCCAGATACTTTTGAACTACAACACCTACCATCCTTCCCTACTGGCCAGGCTGATTGAGAATGTAAAAGTAGTAGCTGAGTCACCTGTGGAGGGAAATAAGACTCTCCATTCTTGCAAGAGAAATGACTATGTATAGAACATGAGATGAGTTACTTGATTTTTTTTATCGAAATGGGATAATGGACAATGGAAACTAGCTGCATTATGGGAAGATTTATTTCAGAGTGATAATAGAACACACTTCTAATTAATGACTTTTTTATGTCATGGGTGATATGTTTCCCTTTGATCCCGTACATTGTCTTTGAATAAGCATTGATTCAAGACAAATTTCCCAAAGTTTGCCACCCTTAGGGAAACCACCCGATTTTTTTTCTGCCTTGCTTGCTTCAGAAATGGATGAAACCAGTGATCTATTGAGTTTATCCTTCCTTGGCAGGCCTTTGTTTAACTGGTTGAGAGATACCTGTTGATTTGCATTTTAGGTGCTCAACTATTGACTTTGTTGTTGTTGTTAGCTGCGAAGTCGTGTCCGACCCATCGCAACCCTATGGACAATGTTCCTCCAGGCCTTCCTGTCTTCTACCATCTTCTGGAGTCCATTTAAGCTCACGCCTACTGCTTCAGTGACTCCATCCAGCCACCTCATTCTCTGTCGTCCCCTTCTTCTCTTGCCCTCAATCTTTCCCAGCATTAGGCTCTTCTCCAGTGAGTCCTTCCTTCTCATTAGGTGGCCAAAGTATTTTAGTTTTAGCTTCAGGATCTGGCCTTCTAAAGAGCAGTCAGGGTTGATCTCCTCTAGGACTGACCAGTTTGATCGCCTTGCAGTCCAAGGGACTCGCAGGAGTCTTCTCCAGCACCATAGCTCAAAGGCCTCAATTCTTTGGCGTTCGGCCTTTCTTATGGTCCAACTTTCACTGCCATACATTGCACAACTATTGACTAAGTGTAAGCAATAATTGGATGAAGATAGAGATATTCTCCATAATTTGCAGATTTGTGAACACATAGATAACAATATGTTGAAAACTTCTGAAGACAATCAAGACAATTTTGAAAAATCCCTGATTAGTTTTTAAGTTTAATATACAAATGGTTGGCAATGTGGGAACTTTCCATGTAAGAGACGAAGTGGTTCTCTTAGTTCCATCTTGTGTATATTTACTGGGAAAGAACTCCTCCTCTGTTCTGTGGGCTTTACACCAAGGTAAGTGAAAACCAGTCCACCACATATGTCATCTTTTAATCTGGTAAAAGGTTTCAAGCAGGCACGTCGCCTCATGGATTCAGCTGACTTTCATTCTTGAGCCTTAATAACCGAGGTTGGATAAAATAACCAAGGTTGAGTGAAAACGTACTGTGCATATCTAAGACCAAAATATGTTGCAGAGGAAATAGACATCACGCTTCTGAAATTGCCGATCCCAGCGGCTGTATCAGCTTGTGAAATGATAACAAGAAATAACTTAACATGAGTGGAGAAATAGCAAGCCAGATAAGTGTTTTGTATTGCATTTTCCTAGTAGAAAGATATACTCAGGCTGACTTAGAAGATAAACATCCAAAAGGGAGCTGAGAACGAGTTCACCTGTAGTGCTTTTACATCCTCAGCTATTATGGCAGGAATCTGCAACACCCGCAACCCTGGGAACTCACTGGGTTTACTTTTAAGTTGGCTCATCTTGGATTGCACAATGAGCAGCCAAATTAATAGCAGTTCCTCCAGCTAGTCTTGGAACAGTATGTCAGTAATTTTATAGAGTTGAAAGCTTGTCGGAAGGTAGGAGTCTATGCCTCTTAAAGTAGGCACATGCAATGATTTCAGGACTTAGAGATAAAATGGAACAACGTTGCCAGAAGTAGGCATAGTCAGGGCAAAAATTAATTTGACTTAAAATAGTAATTAACAAAAGCTAATATGATCACTCATTGTGTAGTTGCTGAATTCCCCCCTAAGGTCACATCACAAATTACCATTTGGTGGCAACTCTTGGTGAAATTCTTATGGTGAGATCAAAGAGTACTACAGATAGTACAGTCCAAGATAAACAATATCTGTCACTGGTTAAATTCTCTACGTTAAACATTTTGAAATGAAGCTTTCAGTGAGAATGTCAGGGTTATTCATTTCTTGTTCTAGAATCACTTTTTAGCAAGGGAATGGCCTGAATCCATCCTCACATAAAGTTCTGAGTCTCTTTATTATTTCTGGATTTTCCTCCACCCTCTCATCTCATTACTCCAGAGAAGATGATGCCTTCTGAATCAGCCATGTTTGTTTTACTATAAAAGGAAGTAGACTGTTCTGTCTTTCTCTCAGTCTAGGCGAGTACAAGAAGGCCAACAGCCAAACCTGATGCCATTCAAAGACCAGGTACTGGCCAAAATCAGATATGGGTAGTCCTTGACCTATGACCACAATTGGGACTGGAATTTCTGTTGCTAAGCAATACAGTCATAAAGTATGACATCAAGTGACTGCATCACTTAGCAATGGCAATCCTGGCATTCACCATTGCCATCATTAAACAAATTTCACTGTTTTTTAGCCAAGGACACAATCCAAGCCAACCCATTTCAGGCTTGGTCCTATCCCGCCCTCAATAAAATAAGGGACTGCCTCCAACTCCTCCCCCAGCTATTTCCTTTCCCCATCTCTGCCCTGCACTAAAGTAGCCTGTTCAACAGATACTAAAAAAAAAGTAGTCCAAGCCATATCCTGAATTTCAGTTGCTAATTATGCCACAAATCTTTGACTATGGATGGAGAGGGAGTTCCAGAAGCTCTGTCTCCATGGTAGAGATAGCATGTGACTCATTGTTGGTAAACAGTCTCCCCATCCACCCAAGATCTCTTAATTATAAGTCAATTTGTGGGCAGGTAGGCTTGGGGTGGTAGCTATTTTGTACAGCAACAAAGATGGACCCTCTCTAACCTACAGACATAAGTAACCTTCAATTTCCTTAAATGTGGGACACCTCCATAGACAAAACCCAAGCTTGAGGATGCATAAATGAGGCAGTGATTTAGATGTGAACCCACCCCAATCTCACCAACTGCAAGAGATCCAATAGACCTTGGAGTTAACTGGTTTTCTGAGACAGGCAGCAAACAGATTGCAACAAGGGTGAGTGAGACAGACATGTAGGCCTCATGTAGGTGGTAAGAGTGGACACCTATGCTGCAATGGTTATACCAGCCTTCCATATATATATATATATATATATATATATATATATATATATATATATATATATATATATATATATATATATATATATAAAGCAGGGGGGGGCAGCCCAGCCTAGAGGAGGGAGGGACACAGAGGAAGAGAATGAGGATAGAATCTCCCAAGGTGTA
>NC_138202.1:154029535-154054629 GCF_964194415.1 Vipera berus | reverse complement strand
CATTGCTCGAGCAGGGAAAGAAGAAGCATCTGTATCTTGCAAAGTTGAGTGGGCAAAAGCATCCCAGCCATTGCAGCTTTTTCTTCTCCTCCTGTGTCTCAAGTGGCAGGCCTGCTCCCGAATCCCTGCTCTTCCGAGCATCTCCCTAGGCTATGCACCAACCCTTCCTTAATGATCCTTATGCTTACTAAGCTGCCTCTGTAACTAGCCTTCTCCGTGGTTCCCTGGCTGCCTCCTTTTGCTATTTTCAGCTTTTCACAGAATGTGCTTGGCTCTCTCAATGCTTCCAGCTGTGGCAATTAAACCACCGTACTTGCAACCTAGTCTGAGTGCTGTTGACCTTTTGGAGGATCAACATATGGCATATCCGACCGCAAAAAAATCCAGCCGAGCCACCCAAAATTCACCCTTGTTTTTCTTCTTTCTTTCTTTCTTTCTTTCTTTCTTTCTTTCTTTCTTTCTTTCTTTCTTTCTTTCTTTCTTTCTTTCTTCTTTCTTTCTTTCTTTCTTTCTTTCTCTCTCTCTCTCTCTCTTTCTCTCTTTCTCTCTCTCTCTTTTAAAAAATGATAGAATAGAATAACATTACATAAAATATTGAAAGAGTCCCAGCAAACCACATCAGCTCAGACGGAATCAGAAACCCGCAGAGAGCAGTTAGCAATCAAGTTAGGGAAAAAACGCCAAGCGATTTGGCGTAATGAAAGAAAGGCAAAGAAAGCTTGGCCTGCTTGCTGCAAGCAAGAAAGGATGCTAAATTCAGGGGATAAATTGTGCATTACAAATGACTCCCCAAGGCTTGAGTTTCTAGTGTTATATTGTAAGACTTGGGGTTTTTCTTGATGCCTCTGGACCAGCCTTTGAAAAGGGATAGCTCGCAAGCCTAGCAAGGCATCTTTGAAGGACCTGCCAGAATCCTTAAGCTGGGGAGACATGAAACAGAGGCTGCCAGTTGGGGCTGGGTGATCATTTGGCTGGCAAGGGCTAAATCCCCTTGTGAACCATCTCCAGAGGGCTGGAAGTCAGGCAAGGGTGGAGCTTAAGCAAACATTAATCGTCTCAGATCGAAAAGAGCTGGGGGTCACCCACTTGCTTCCTTTAGGAGAACATCCTCCCTCCCTCGCTCCCCACTTTCACACAACAAGTAAGGACAGGCTGTTCATGCCGGGCATCTGAATGAATGCTACTCCCAATCTGCCTGACTATTTTTCATATGCTTTCTTCCCCTGCCAAAGAGGTTCTGGCTTTTCTACCTTACTCTCGGGGGCTTGATAGTTTCTTTTTAATTTCGCCTGATGGTGTTCTGGTTTTACTTCCTTGCCATCCCACATCTTTCCATTCCTCCCAGGCCTGTCCAGGTCCCTCAAACCAAAACAGTTCTGACCAGGAGTCTCCCTTTTGGGTTTCGTGGAAGCCCGGGAAGCTACCAGAAAGCAGATTATTCAGTGCAGGATGAGATATTTGCGCCCAACTGTTGTAGTTAAATCAATGTCAGAGCCTAACGCACCCATGAGAATTGAGAGAAGAGGCATTCTCTTTCTTTCAAAGAAATGTTGAAAGCCACGTTCTTTTTCTTTTTTTCTTTTATCAAACTGAATGAGAACGGCTGGCATAGCATTAGTCTGAACTGATTATCTCAGTAGATCTTTCAGATTAATCCAGCAGTTGCGTGCATCCATTTTAAAGGTTTCAGGCTACTTACCCTGGAATCAGAATAGACCTGGAAGAGACCTTGGAGGTCTTCTAGTCCAACCCCCTGCTCAAGCAGGAGTCCCTATATGATTTCAGACAGGTGGCTCTCCAGCCTTTTCTTAAAAATCTCCAATGATGAAGCACCCACAACTTCTGAAGGCAAGCTGTTGATTAACTTAAATCTATTATTATTCATTAATAAGACTTAACTGAAAGATTCATTCTGTTTCTTCACCTTTTATCCCTTGCATTATCAAAGTGTTTAGGCATCCTAAGAGTCAGATAAGCAAAGAAAGGAAAAAAAAACAGATGAGGGGAGGGGGAGGATGCTATATTATACCAAGAAATGGTTGAATCCTATGGTTGGATTCAATCCAAATTCTTTTATTATTATTTATTAAATTTACATGCTGTGCATCTCACTAATCAAGTGAACTCTGGGTGGCTGGTGGTTTTCATACAAGAAACCGTCTGTCTCTCTGTCCCCGCCCCACCTATCTCATACCGTAGCACCAGTTGGCTTGGCCTTTGGGGGTCCATTCCACAACACTACTCAAAAGAACTAGGAGAAGTAAGAAACAGGGTTTTCTCAGCCTTGTTCTTGTGGCATTGGGATGAAGGCAGCACCAAAGTTGGTGGAGTCCAAGGACACAAACAGCCAAAGGAGCAGATCCCTGCCAACAAGTGGATACCATAACCATAGCAAGAAGAACCTCAGCCCTCTATGTCGAATTCTTGATTCTATTTGGAGATGCCCCTTAGTGAGGATTCAGCTGAGCTTTAGTCACAGTGCTTTCAATTCCTATCACTGACCTTTTATCTTTCAAAAATTACCCAGAGACACATCACTCCCAGATCAACCATCTAGAAAACAGAATCTCCTCCCAACTGATTTGAGAAATGTTTCCATCACATCTGAAGCAAAAAGGCCCACATCTTGTACAAAGGCACCTCTTCCACCCAAAATACTTGATTTATGGTTTGTTAAAGTTTGTTGCTAATTGTGCTACTACTTGATGCTCAACTGCAGAATCGGCTTTTGTGCTTCCAGATTAATTCTAATGAAACATCTCAATGTACTTTGTAACGTTAGGCAGGCTTTCCTTGTTTCCCTCTTCCACATGAAGAGGTTTCTGCTGACAGAAAGGAGCGTCCCTGAGGCTACTCACTGAACTCATGGTTGAGCATTTACATCTGGAGAAAGAGTGCCACAGTGGCACTATTGCTGTGGGCCGGAAGCCAAACAAAGAATTCAATATATCCCTGCTGATGGGCACCCCTATCGCTTTTTAGCACCTCCTTTGAGACCATCATAACTTTCATATATACTTGGGGCTGGTTGTAGCAACAGCAACAAAAGTCGCAACAATTTATTAAACATCCATTGGCTCATGGAAAGCATGAATGCGTGGTTAGTAAATCACTAATTAGTAGGCTGTTGCCGTGGCCAGAACATGAAAATGAAGAAAGCCAGAGAAGTCAGAGGTCACTTTTGTTTGGCTTGGGATATGAATATTTCTTCCTATTTACTAAGAGGTCTTGGTGATTTTTCATTCAAGGTCATCTTTTCCGTAACAAAGTAGGAACAAAATTTTAGCACGTTTTTCTAGAGATCAGGCTGTCTACATCCCAAATCCTTCTACTGCTTTCTACTGAGTATCATAAGAGTGACTTGGCAGAGTGAGATGGGTAACATATAAATTTAACAAATAAATATTTCATTGATAGAATTGTACTAAGGATTCTGTTATAATAATCAACTATCCATACTTTGCCAGTTTGACTTTCCAGGAAATAGCACTTTGTTGCTTTCCACAGGTAAAAATGAAACAAGACCTCTGTTCTGAGAATTCTTGCTTTTATTTTATAATTTTTTTGTTATTAGATATTTTTTATCCTGCTTTTATTTTTAGAGTACTTTAGATATGATTACATATGTACTTATGCATATATATGTATGTATCTTGGCAAACATACCTAACGCTTCTGCCTCCTATTTTCCCACAACAACCCTTTGAGGTGGGCTGGGCTTCAAGATGGCCGAAGACCACCCAATGGTTTTTCTACATAGGAGAGGTCTAGAACTCACCATCTCCTGGTTTTTAGGCCAGTTCCTTCACCACTACACCAAACTAGCTTTCTTATTCTGTAGGAGTTGGACTGAAAAGACTTAGCTTAGAGTTTTAAAAAGGTACTTAAATGTTCAGAGGGACCTGAATCTTTCGAGACTGGAGAATTAAACAACACAATGCCCTCTCAAAATAACTGATGCAGTTAGTGATATTTATATGTGGATTTTATGCTGTTAAAAAAGACAATCAACAGTTTCAAAAACTGCAAGTTAAAGGCGAACCATCTCTTAAATTGATATATCATGTTGGGGGAAAAATGTAAAAGCTGGCATATTCAATTTAAAATTAAATACAGAGTTTGAATTTCAGGCGGCGAAGCTAAAAAGATCAAAGGAAACTCTCTACAGTTCTTTCGAATTTGATATTATGCTTCTCAGGAGATCATTTATTCCCATAATTTAGTTTGACTTATTTTGGCTTCAGTTCCATTAAAAGTATGTAGCAAGGAGAGAGTCTCTCTTTACTTAAATTTTTAGCTTCAACCTGTCAGTAAAAAAGGAGAAAAGTGTCTGAAAGAGGATGATCTACAGAACTGCTAATAGCTTTCAAATCTTTTGACTTTTTGAGCCTGATAGGGGGAGGCTGTCCCTTACCCTAGCATGATTGTATTTTAACCCTTATGGTCATTATTGCCTGAAATAGGCACATTTATTGAAGTACAGATTTCCCATTTGCCCTTGAATATATGCTGTGCATTCTATGGCATCCACTGTAAGTGCTCCCTTGCCAGCAATAATGTTGCTTGGGTAGCCATAATTATGAAGGAAAGCCTGCCATGTTTCCTTTGAAGTAATTAGAGGCAAATGCAAAAGTTGCTGGAGATGCAAGACAGGTGAGTTTCCAAAAACTCACACAACGATCAGAATGGGCTCCCTCTCATCAGATGCAAGGAGCTCAGGAGTGTTTGCTTGTATTGGGCTCAGATAAATCATGGCTGTCTTGTAGCAATAACTTTTGATCAAAATACTAATTCGATCTCCTGGGCATGCTAATGTTGAACTACTGCTCATGGAGCCTGGATAATTCCCATATAGGTAAATCCATATGACCGTTGTTCCTTAACATGTAATATCCCCGGTTTCTTCTGTTGTGGGCAAAATCTTTGCTACCATTTGACTGGAAGATCTTAACTATTCTGAGATTATTTGTTCCCTGGTATGGAATTTGTATTCCAGGAGTTAAAAACAACAACCCCTGATTGATTGAGATAAGCAATAGCAATAGCACTTAGACGTATATACTGCTTCACAGTGCTTTACAGCCCTCTCTCTGAGTCTAAGCTGTTTACAGCGTCAGCATATTGCCCTCAACAATCTGGGTCTTTATTTTACTGAATTTGGAAGGATAGAAGGCTGAATCAACCTTGAGCCTGTCAGGATCGAACTCCTGGTGTGTGGGCAAAGTTAGCTTGCAATACTGCATTATAACCACTGCGCCATGAGCTTGCTGACATTTTAGTGATTAAATAGACTTGTGGTCCTGGATACACAATGTACAAATATTCCTTACAGGATTTTGAGGACGTACATACAGAGTCTAGGCTTTTTAAAGTTGCATCTGATGTGTCAAAGATATACTTTATAGTGTTTGCCTTCAGCTAAGCAGCCTAAGCACTTTTCATTAATCTTAGCCGTAGAGTAGAAGATTTCAGACTAAGGAACAAATGCTTCCAAAATTGAATATGGTGGCTTTAGGGAGTATCTATGTGACAAGTGAACTTCTTGAAGAAAAGATACTTTCTACACGGGGGGCGGGGAATGAGATGCTCTGTAGCAGAGACAATAATATGCATGGCATGCCTGCCTCCCCCATCATAGAAATTATTTTTATATCATCTCTGCTTGATTGGGTGTTATTTTCCAATAACTTACACCTAGCTAAGTGGATTTCACTTAGTGGAAGGCTGTGTGGTCTCCATCATCCTGGTTAATTCTGTATTTGTAAGTGAAATGTGGAGGAAGATTGCATTTTGGAAGAAGAAGTTGGGTTGAGGACTCTAGAGCTAAAACCATTGAAAGCAAGTATTAATTATTGAATTACTTGATCTATTTTTTATGTCCCTAGCCCAATCAAACCCTAGGATTTTAATTGGACTAGTGACCTACTTGCAAAATGAAACATATACAGTTAATTGATTGGAATTACGCACTGTTTAGCCACCGGTAATGATGGTGAACTCTTTCCTTCCCTCCTGATCACAGAGTCTAAGACCATTTACTCTACAATAAATTTAAAAAAAAAAACCTTCAGAAATGTTTTAAGCATTAGAGCAATTCTCCATGGCACCATTTACTCCTCAATTCCTCCAAAGTCCTTGGAAAATTGATCAGCTGATGATCATTCCTACTGGCCTCAGAATGCTTGAATACCCTAAGAACACAGTATATGATATCTTTCCGAGTAACTCATAAGAGCCTACAAAACAATGTAATCCAAGGAGTGTCTTGTTGAAGCTACAGCCAGGCCTATTTGTAGCAAACAAAAACAAAAACAAAACAAACTTCTGATAAGAGCATATCTAACAGGGTTTGTTTGTCAGGATACCAAACCATCATTCCTCTTGCATTGCAATTCAGGAGTTGTGAAGACACCTCTGAAGTATTGCAACGAGACACGTTTTTTAAACATCTCCCACCACAGCGGCTGGCAGCCGTAGTGGATGAAATGGGGGAACAGAAGGCCATATGTTGTGCATTTAAAAAACATATTTTTCAGCCAGTAGGAACTAGAATACATTGCGAGACAGACTCCACAATTGCCATCAATTCCACTTCACCAGAGTAGCCAAAACATCCTCAATCTTCAGTTTGCACAGAAAGGAAAAGAAAAGAATTTAAAGAATGAAGCAGCCCATTGTAACCGGGAAAGAGAAAACAGTGGGAATTTTTTCAACCTCACTGCAGCCAGCATTCCTCTGAAGCAAGGGCTTTTTCCCATGTGGAAAGGAATCACCCCAAGCCATTCCAAACTTTATCACTGAAAAAAAAATATGTGGCAATCTTTTTAATAAGAAACCAGTCAAGCAACATTTGTCTTGAGCTGCTTTAAGCTGACATTTGAAAGTCAGTTTTGAACTGGGAAAGAATCCTCACTCGTGGCACTGCCTACTGTGAAGATAGAGTAGCTGGAGTTACTAGCCAATATTTGTTCAAGCTCTACTCCAGTTGCTTAACTCTGCTCAGTAGAGGTGGGTAATTTGATTGCACACATTGTTTCTTCCATCCAAATAAATCAGCATTCTTCTGTTGTACCTTTAAAGATTGATAAGAAAGGGAGATATTTTGCATTTGCTTGTAGAATATAGGCATTTTTCTTCTATATAAATCAATTAAAGTAGTTGCTTAGTGACTTATGACCCAGTTTCGGAGTTCCAACATCCACTCCTCCTGCATCCACATGGCCAGAGTTTGAGCCCTCGGCAACTGGCTCACATATATGACCATTTGCAGTGTGCCATGGTCACATGACCACAACTTAAAATATTTTTGCAAGAAACAAGAGTTTATTTCCAGTGGTAACCAGTGGAACAACCTGCCTCCAGAAGTGGTGAATGCTCCAACACCAGAAGTCTTTAAGAAGAGGCTGGATAACCCTTTGTCTGAAATGGTATAGGGTTTCCTGCCTGAGCAGGGGGTTAGACTAGATGACCTCTAAGGTCCCTTCCAACTTTATTATTATTGTTGGTGGTGGTGGTGGTGATGATGATGATCATTGCACAGTTAGCCAGATGTTCAGACTGTATTTGGCATTTTTTTTATTAAAGAGTTTTACAATATTTTACAATATATCCCCAAATCCCTCCGACCCCAACCCCCCCACTTCCCCCCCCCACTTCCCAGAGCTAAATACAGGATTATAGTTACAACAATCATATTCTAAATAAAAATTTACACAATATACAATCAACCAAATTCGTACTGCGCTTTAACTCTCTCTTAGCATAACTACTAACAATAACAATATCCCACTAAATTCTACTCATAAGCTAAATGGAACTTTTTGGTCCCATATTTGTTTTCAATATAATTTATCCATCTCCTCCAAACTGAAATATATCTCTCCTGTGAGTGATCCTTTAAATAAGCAGAAATCTTGGACATTTCTGCAAGATTAGAAACTTTAAACACCCATTCTTCTACCGTGGGCAGATTGTCCTTCTTCCAATATTGTCCCACCAGTAACCGTGCTGCCGTTATCATATTCAACATCAGATTAGTCTCTTTGACATCACAATTTACAACAATACCCAGTAAGAACAACTGCGGGGAAAACTTTATCTTCCTCTTAAAAATCTTTTGAATGTTCCACCAAATTTTAATCCAGAAGGCTTTTATGTTTCTACAAGTCCACCACATGTGGAAATAGGTAGCTTCTAAGCTACCACACCTCCAACACTTAGACTGCAGATTAGGATACATGTTGGACAACTTCTTGGGATCCAGATGCCATCTATAAAACATTTTGTAAAAATTTTCTCTTAAATTTTGAGCCTGGGTAAATTTAACATTTCTGACCCAAATTATCTCCCAGGTGTCCAACGAGATTGGTTCCTGAATATTTTGTGCCCACTTTATCATGCAATCTTTAACCAGTTCCGTTTCCGAATCCAATTCAATTAAAGCATTATATATCCTCTTTATATGTGCACATTTTTAATCTCTAATTTGCTTTACTAAACCACTGAGCTCCAGACTGTCTCCCTCTCAAGAGGGAGAGAATGCTTTAAATTGGTTATCAATGAAGGACTGTGTTTCAGTGCCTAGTGAAACTTGGGCAGAGGCCTGTCAGTTGAAAAGGTGCCCTCATATTATTATTATTATTGTTATTGTTATTGTTATTATTATTATTATTATTATTATTATTATTATTATTATTATTATTATTATTATTATTATTAATCATCGCAATTTGTCAATGCCAATGGTGTTCAAGTGTGCTCCAGTTGTTTTGGGATTGCACCCAAGGCGCCTATTACTATTGGTACAACCCTTGCTTGTCTTTGCCACAGACTTTCTATTTCTATTTGTAGGTCTTTGTATTTTGTTATCTTCTCCAGTTCTTTCTCTTCTGTTCTGCTGTCTCCAGGCACTGCCACCTCCACTATCCAGACTTTTTTGTCTTTCTTATCGACAATTGTTAAGTCCGGGGTGTTATGTTGCAGCTGCTTGTCTGATTATTATATATAACTACTACTACTACTACTACTACTACTACGACTACTACTACTACTACTACTTCTTCTTCTTCTTCTTCTTCTTCTTCTTCTTATTATTATTATTATTATTATTATTATTATTATTATTATTATTATTATTATTATTATTATTATTATTATTATTATTATTATTATTATTATCCACCCCATAGGTTAAAACCCACCCCATAGGTTCACTTAGTGGCTGTGGCACTTAACTACCACAAAATCAGTGACCTGCTTTAAAACTTTCTCAACTTATGACTGTAAATTGTGGATTCAGTTACAGTTGCAACATGAGGACTACCTGTATTCTATCTGGCAGCATCTATCACTAATTCAATGTGGAAGATGGAAAATCACCCTACAGAGCTCTGACCTCAAAGCATTATGCATTAAGCAATATGTTCATGGACGATGAGACCAGCCCTGATTTTGATCTTGCAGGATTCTTTTTACATCTTTCTTTTCACAGACTCTCTCACACGTGCTGTATGTGTATTGGTATGTTGTGTTTATATACAGTATACTTCTTTCTGAAAATGAATGAAAAAAATGGGGGGGGGGAAATATGGAATATCCTTTGGGATAATTTCAAAGACCAGTTCTAGACTAGAATTTTGGTGCCCCAGTAGCTAACCAGATACTCACTGGATGTCTGAAGGCAAAGAGCTCCCTCCCAATTCCAGTATTAGAGGCATCATACAGCTAACTAACAAGTCATTATTGTAATTTTGGTTGGAGAAACACGTTTAAAAAGCCCTTTCTTCATAAGTGTCTCCCAGTTTCTAGATCATTTCATTACCTTTTTCACTGGGGTTTGATGGAGAATAACAATGGATTGTGGGTGAGTGGATTCCATATTAAACTAGATTTCCCATGAAGTTCCTCTGATAGGGAAGCCAGATAGAAACTCTGTAGCTGAGAAAGCACAAATAGGATCTGATAGGGATACATTTTGCAGCTGAGAGCAGAATGCCTTAAAGACTCAAATTTCCAAAGAATATAGCCATATTAATTTGTTGCAGAAACCACTTTTCTGGCACTTAAATCTACAAACCACATTTATCCTATAAAAACTTATGCCATGATCATTCGTGATTTATTTAGATGCCACAGCACTCTTTAATATTAGTACCTTTAGGCAGTTAATGCAACTTTTGAAGAAATCTACATAATTCTTCAGCATTCTCTCATTCTTTATATTGTCTTCAAAAATATTCATTTTCTACTAGTAATGACATAATAATAATAATAATAATAATAATAATAATAATAATAATAATAATACCCTTGAGAAATTTGGTTGAAAATAAATCAAAACCCAAATCTTAGCCCAAAATGAAATTATCCAAAGAAGGGATTGAAAAGCCATGTTAGATTATTCATTGTTTTATATGACATAAATCAGAAGTGAAGTATTTCCATTTCCACAATTCTAGCTGCAATAAACCTTCCAACAATCTCTACCAATAAGGTTTTTGTTCCAAACATAGAAACACAGGAACTTTCTGTGTCAAAGCCTTTGGCTATGCTGACTCAGGAATTCTGGGAGTTGAAGTCCATGAGTCATAAAAGAGCCGAGGTTGCCTACCCCTGGCATAGAAAGAAGATAGACACTTTCTTCAACATGGTGCCTTTCAGATACGTTGGATGGCAACTTCCATGTCTCTCAATCAGCATACTTTCAACATATCTGAGAAAATATGCTGATTTACAATGAGTTGTAAACCCAGCACATATGGAGGAGATATAGTATCATAGTATTCTTTCCTGTTAAGCTGGGTATTATCATTTAGAGGAAAACAGCAACTCGAATAGGGTAGTTTTAAGGCCTATCATCAATATCCTGCTGAATAGCCTTAGTGGGCTACTTCCCTTAGAGATATTTGCCTTTTGAGAGCTGCCTTGACAGTTGTTATTTCACAGCCCCTCCCTCTCATCTTTCTTAAAATGCATCCTCTACCTCCTTGATTGTACTGCTTGGTGTCCAGGAGTTAGAAGTCTATAGCCAACCAAATAATGCTACACTTCACTCCAATAAAAAGGCATCAGCTAAGGGCAATCCATCTCTCTCTATAAATCTTTTTCAAATTAAGAAGTGGTATATTGAATGATACCATTAAAACAGCAGATTAAGAAATGGTCTATTGCAGAGGTCCCCAACCTTTTAGGTGCCAGGGACCGGTTCTGTGGAGAGAGGTTTTTGCACAGACTGGTGGGTGCAGGTTTTTGTGTGGGGCTCTGCTTGTTTGTGCAGCCTGGTTGCTGGCATGACGTGGCCAGGTACCGGTCCATGGACCAGGGATTGGGGACCCCTGGTCTATTGGATTATACATTAACATAGGAATTGTCTTCAATATCCCAAATGTCAACCCATGTCCTCTTTCCTACCCTCCAAACTGTGTTGGAGAATGAATAGAAAAGGTGATACTACCGTAAAAGGTTTGATAGGGGAACAAGGTCGCAGATGTTAAAGATGCTGAGCTTGTCAGCTGACAGCCCAAGCACCAGGCAGTGGCATGAACTCCCATTATTTGCCCCAGCTCCTGCCCACTTAGCAGTTCAAAAGCATGCAAATGCAAGTAGATAAATAGGTACCAAAGGGTAGAAAGTTAACAGCATTCTGTGCACCTCTGAATATAATCATGCTGACTATATGACCACAGAAGTATCTTCAGACAACACTGGCTCCCTTGGCTAGAAAACAGAGATGAGCACTGTAATGTATTGGACCTTTTACTTGAACTGTTTTCATGTGTCTTTGAATGCTGCTTGAGATTGCTTAATTAGGGTGTCTGTGTAACGGTCACTGGCTGCCCAGACATGCAGTCTCCAGGACGATCATTGGCTGGCTCGGGGGCGGGAATAGGTTCCTTTAAACCTATTGGCCACTGCCTAGTGGCCAACCATATAAATAGCTGCATAGAAGCCTCTTTTCTCAGTTCTGTTCCTGTTACTACAATAAAGCAATGTTCCTGTTTGAACCCTCTCGTCTCGCCTCCCGCTTCCCAAGAATCCACTACACAATAAGCACCACTCCCTAGAGTCGGACAGGACTGGACAGGAAGACCTTTACATTTATCCTTAAAAGGTTTAATGCTGATATTTCTAGGTAGGAAAAAATGATCACAAACCAGTTTCAGTAGAGTGATTAAAGATGCTGGACTAGGAACTGGGAAAACATGGTTTCTAGTCTTCCCATAGGCTTAGAAGCCAGTTGGGTGACTTTGGGCCAGTCATTCAGCCCAATATACCTCACTGGGTTGTTGTTGTGGGTACAAAAGGAGGAAGAAGCATTCAGCGTGTCATCTTGAGTTGTAAAAAAGAAAGCTGGGCATAAATTTAATAATAAATAAATGTGATGCCGCTGTGCTTGTGAATAATGGTCTGCGTCAGTAAAGATCTTTAAAGTTACCCATGTTAACAGGAGTTTTATGATATATCACATCAATTAGAACAAGTAGGGGTTCTTTATTAAAATATAATTGTAATAAATGGATATACGGTAATATATAAAAGGTAAAATCTATTCGGTCAAGCTAAACGTCTGTTGATTTCATGGATGGGTCTATGGAGTTGATCAGCAATAATACAGAGGTGGTTTGTGACTGGGAATGTTTTTCAAGTTCTCTGTGTACCTAAGGTCCCACTATTCCTCTGCCCAACTACTAAAGAGCTCCAGCTCTGCATAGATGTCCAGGCAGGGCCTGATAAATATACTGGCTTTCTAAGCACGTTGCTGTTAGAATTCATGAGTAGCATTCAGATTAAGTTCACACATAACTAAGTCCCATAGAAATTAATGGAATTTAAATTAGTCACAAGGACTAATTCGTCTCTTTGGATTCCATGTGCTTCTCATGAGCACTCCATAAAATAGCAATAAGGTGGTTTTTTTTTAAAAAATGTAGTATTAAAGAGAACTAAATAACATAAAATCTGTAACAGTTTCTATAGGTGGCAGACAAAATTAAAAATAGTTTCCTTGAAGTTATGGTCCAGCTCTCCCAGAATCTCAGAAAAGCAAAAAATGCATTCCTTATTAGCTTCAAAAGGAGAAATGCATTTTAATCTTAAATAAGGAACTATTCCTTAGAATAAGGTATATCCATGCTTAATCTGTACCTGTCCAGACTTGCTCATGGTGGCTTACTCTAAGAGTTTTTTTTTTTTAAATTCTGTGTAGACTGAGACATCTTGGCAATGGCCAACAAGATATGACCAGCAGGTTATTCCATCCTCTCATTGGACAATAATAGATTTCCATTTAGGTGACAGTTGAAAATCAGAGACTGTACAACTTTGTTACCAGATGTTCATGCACTTTCTGGTGCTTATGTTCATGGACTGTATGGTAATGCCCAGGAATTTTGTCCAGCTATATATTAATACCCAAGAATAGAACAGAGAGTCTAACTCAGGGGTCTTCAAACTTGGCCCTTTTACGACTTGTGGACTTCAACTCCCAGAATTCCTCAGCCAGGCAAGCTGGCTGAGGAATTCTGGGAGTTGAAGTCCATAAGTCGTAAAAGGGCCAGGTTTGAAGACCCCCTGGTCTAACTCATTATTAAAATGTCTTTACCCTGTGGTAATGCACAAAATATAGGCAGCAAGCAAGATGAACAGTATATCGTTAGCAAAAAAAGGTGGTATGACATAAGAGGGATTACAGAAGCATGATTCTTTTTTTAAAAAAAAAAAACATGAATTACACAAGATAATCCCACAGGTGGAACACTGAGCTTGATGAGGGACAAGCAACATGGAAAAAGAATGGAACAAAAGTGCATTTTGGGAATGAACTTATCTTTGAAGAGGTCCACAGGTAAGACTTACCCAGAAGGTAATGCAAATGTAACACACACGTTGAAATAATCTGGGTTAAGGCAAAAGGGCAATTCAACAGAAGAGTTATCTTGCTGGAGATTTGATATAGGTCACAAAACCATCCAGAACAAATAGATGAAGATTTGTTGAGGCAGTTAATGGATCCACCCTGTCCCATATCAATATAGAGATTGTGATCTCAACTGCAGTGACAACCGTTTTAACCAAATATAAGTTCTCAGATATATTCTTGACTTGGATTGGGTTGACTTGGGTTATTCTTTTTCTTTCTTTCAAAAGGTTGAGGTGGGCTCTAGAGGCTCTGCTACCTTGGTTTTGGCTTATACTAGCTAGGAGGAGTTGTCCGAAGATATTAACATCACAAAAACTCTAGGTATATGTTTTCGTGCATTTCTAGAATTCATGATTTTAACTAAAAGCTCAGCAAGAGAAAAACCCAACTATGAATTTTAGAAAGGCAATTTTTAATAGATTAAGATAAATATTTAGATACTAGGGGGGGGAAATTAAAGGCAAAGGTATTGTGTGGCTGGTTGGAACATCTTGAAAAGGACATTAAGGACAGCATAGTCTCAAGCAATATCACTGAGGAAGAGAGCTAGAAGACATCTAAAGATGCCATTGTGAGGAGCTGAGGCTAAAGAAGGATGCTCATTGAAAAAAGGAAAGAAGGGCTAACAACCAAGAAATTGTACAAAAATACAGCTCAGAAATGTAGGAATGAGGTCAGGAAGGCAAAGATGGAAAGTGAATGAAGGATAATAAGAGAGGCAAAATCCAGCAGAAGGATTTCTTCAAATATGTCAACAGCAAAAAGGAGACAAAGGTGGCGATGGGCTCACAGCTTACTCCAAATGAAACAATCTTAACAGATAATGGAGGAAAAAGTAGAGAAACTCAACTCCTATTTTGCCTGTCTTTACATCCAAAGGAAATGGTGAATTAAGTAGCGTAGACTTGAAATAAACCTAACAACTAAGGATGCAGGTCAATCAAAATAGAGTAAAAGATCTTCCAGCTAGTTTGAATACCTTAAGTGGCAAACCTCAGTGAAAGATATCCTAGAATACTGAAGAAACTGGCTGATGATGTTTTGGGACCTCTATCAATTATTTCTGAGAAGGCTAGCTGTTAGAGAACTGAGAAGGAGTTACCAAATTGGAGAAGAGCAAATACAGATCCCCATTTCAGGAAAGGAGAAAAATAAGTAATTGTTGATCAGTGAGCATCCTATCTCTGAAAAAAAATGCTAGTTCAGATAATAAAACCATCCATTTGTAAGCAACTTGAAGACAATGGCACCATTTTAAGAGACAAGAGCATGGGTTTGTCGAAAAAAGGTCCTATGACACAAATCTCCTTTCTTGACAAGGTATCTACTTTAAATGAAAAGTGGAATGTTGTGGATATGAACTAACTTAATTTTAGCAAAGCTTTTTGACAAGGTTCCACATGACAATCTTAGTGAGAATATTAAAGTGTGATATGGATGTACTACCATAAAGTGGATCAACCATTTAGCACTTAGAGTCAACATTAATTACTCAGGTTGGAGAGACATAACCAGTAAATCTCACAAAGAGGTTCTTTGAGACCAGCATCTTCAACATTTTTATTAATGATCTAGACAACAGGATTGTTAGGCAGCTTATCAAATTTACTGATGACACAAAATTGGGAGGTCTACAGAATACTCAGGAAGACCAGACTAGAACTGGAATCTTATCTGGACAGTTTGGAAGACTGGTCTGAGAAGATCAAGACGCTCTTCAACAGGGAAAATGGTAAGATATTACATCTGGAAAGATAAAATACAAGTCACAAATACAAGGTGGAGGATTCATGGCTAGGATGTGTTATGTTACAGAAGGGTGTGATTGTTAACAATAGGCTAAACATTAGTCAGCACTGTGAGACAGCAACTAGAAAGGCTAATGCGGATCTGAGTTGAATCAGAAGAGGAGGACACTAAAACTAATGAATAAACTTGGGATATTGATTCTAAAAGGGATGCGGTGGCTCAGTGGGTTAAGACGCTGAGCTTGTCGATCAGATGGTCGGCAGTTTGGCGGTTCGAATCCCGAGTGCCGCATAACAGAGTGAGCACCTGTTACTCGTCCCAGCTTCTGCCAACCTAGCAGTTTGAAAGCACGTAAAAATGCAAGTAGAAAAATAGGGACCACTACGGCGGGAAGGTAACAGCGTTCCGTGCGCCTTTGGCGTCTAGTCATGCCGGCCACATGACTACGGAGACGTCCTCGGACAAGCGCTGGCTCTTCGGCTTTGAAACGGAGATGAGCACCGGCCCCTAGAGTTGCAAACAACTAGCACGCATGTGCGGGAGAACCTTTACCTTTACCTTATTGATTCTAAGAAAAAAAGGACTGGGGAGAGCATGATATCAGTGTTTAGAAACATAAAAGGATTCCATGTGAAAGAGGGTCAGGAATTGTTTTCAGTTGCCCCAGAAACTAGGACAGTTTGTTTAGTAACCATTCATAGTTACAATGGCACTTAAAAAAAAGTGACTTATGACCGTTTTTCACACTTGGGAATCCCCGTGGTCATGTGATCAAAATTCAGATACTTGGCAGCTGGTTCATATTTATGACCGTTGCGGTGTCCCGGGGTCATGTGATCCCCTTTTGTGACCTTCTGACCAGCACAGTCAATGGGGGAAGCCAGATTCACTGAAGAACCTGGTTACTAACTTAACAACTGCAATCATTCACTTAAGAACTGTGGCAAGAAAAGTCATAAAATGAGGCAAACTCACTTAACAAATGTCTCACTTAACAACAGGAATTTTGGGCTCAGTTGTGGTTGTAAGTCGAGGACTACCTGTAATGGGAGCAAATTGCAGCTACCTAGATTTTGTATAAATACAAAAACCTCCACAAACTAAGATACAGCACATTTGGAAAGTATTCAGACCTCCTTCGCCTTTGCCAGTTTTCTTATGCTGCAGCCTGATTCTACAGTTGTTGAAATTCATTTTTTTCTCATTAATCTACTACACCCGGTACCCCATAATGACAAAGTGAAAATAGAATTTTAGAAATGTCTGTCGATTTATTAAAAAAGAAAAAAACTGAAATATCACATTGGCATAAGTATCCAGACCCTTTGCAACCACACTTGAAGTTTAGCTTAGGTGTCTCCCACTTCACTTGAACCTTGCTGACATGTTTCTACAGCTTGATTCTACACCCGTGGTAAATTAAATTGATTGCACATGATTTGGAAAGGCACACATCTCTCTATAGAGGACCTCACTGCTGCCAATGCATACTGTAGCAGAGCAAAAGCCATGAGATCAAAGGAACTGCTTGCAGAGTTCAGAAACAGGATTGTTACAAGGCACAGATCTGGGAAAGACTACAATAAAATTTCTGCTGCACTGAAGGTTCCTAAGAGCACAGTGGCCTCCATAATTTTCAACTGGAAGAAGTTTGGCACAACCAGGACTCTTCCAAGAGCTGGTTGCCCAGTCAAACTGAGCACTTGGGCAGAAAAGGGCCTTATTAAGCAAGGTGACCAAGAACCCAATGGTCACTCTGACTGAGCTCCAGAGATCCTGTGTGAAGATGGGACAGAGTTCCAGAAAGACAACCATCGCTGCAGCCTTCCACTGAGCTGGGCTTTATGGCAGAGTGGCTAGATGGAAGCCTCTCCTTAGTGCAAAACACATGAAAGCCTGCTTGGAGTTTGCAAAAAAGGACCTGAAGGACTTTCAGACAGTAAGGAACAAGATTCTCTGGTCTGATGGAACCAAGATTGAACTGTTTGGTCTCAATTATAAATGTTATGTCTGGAGGAAACCAGGCACTGTTCATCACCTGCACAATATCATCCCAACAGTGAAGCATGGTGGTGGCAGCATCATGCTGTGGGGTTTTTTCCAGCAGCAGGGACTGGGAGACTGGTCAGGGTTGAGAGAAAACTGAATGGAGCAAAGTACAGGGATATCCTCAATGAAAACCTGTTCCACAGCGCTCAGGACCTCAGACTGAGCTGAAGGTTCACTTTCCAACATGACAACAATCCTAAGCACACAGCCAAAACAACACAGGAGTGGCTTAGGGACAACTCTGTGAATGTCCTAGAGTGGCCTAGCTAGAGCCTTGACTTGAACCCTATTGAACATCTCTGGAGGGACCTGAAAATGGCTATCCACCGATGATTGCCATCCAAGCTGACTGAGCTTGAGAGGATTTGCAAGGAAGAGTGGCAGAAAATTCCCCAATCCAGGTGTAATGTATTGACCTTTTGTATATGTTGTGTTTGCTCTTGTTGCACTGCTTGCATTCAATTGCTAAGTGCTAGTTCAGGTGTATGTTGTAACGGTTGCTAGCTGGCCCAGACTGGTTGTCTCCAGCCGGCTAAGTAGGTCTTTGGGTGGGAAACCTATGCTTCAAACCTATTGGTCGCCGCCTATTGGCCAACCATATAAATAGCTACGCAGCAGCTCCCTTGTTGCTCCTGTTCTGTTCTGACCTTCAATAAAGCACGTTGCTGTTTTGAACCTTCTGTCTCGCTCAATGCCTGCAAAGAACTGGCTACACAACACCAGGTGTGCAAAACTTGACAAGTCATACCCCAAAAGACTCAAAGCTCTAATTGCTGCCAAAGGTGCTTCAACAAAGTACTGAGTGAAGGGTCAGAATATTTGTGCCAATGTAATATTTCAGGGTTTTTTTCTTTAATAAATTTACAGACATTTCTAAAATTCTGTTTTCACTTTGCCATTATGGGATACTGAATGTAGATTAATGAGAAAAAAAATGAATTTCAACAACTGTAAAATCAGGCTGCAGCATAACAAAACTGACAAAAGTGAAAACAGGTCCAAATATTTTCTGAATCCACTGTACAATACACCTGTCATTGGAGGCTCTAGATTCTCCACCTCTGGAGGCTTTTAAGAAGATGCTGGACAGCTACTTCTTGGGAATGGTTTAACTGGTTTTCCTGTGCATTGCAGAAGGCAGGACTAGATGACCCTTGTAGATTTTTTTTCAATTCCACAACTTTGTGATACTATGTAATTTCAAATGGAACTTGAAAATGTTCATCTTGATTTTAAAAAAATGAAAACAATTTTGACTTGAGTGCTAACATATTGGAAATCTAATGTTAAAAGCCAACCCCAAAACAGGGGGTGGTGGGGTGGGGAGAATGGGGCAGGGAGTTGCATTTTGTACCTGTACTTTATAATAGGTTGCAAGACAACTGCTGCAAAATTCTTAATAGCTCACTCCTCTCAACTTCAGATTGATGTTTTCCCTTTTTAAGTTTTTTTTTTTGAAGCTGCACAGACCATGGTGAAAAATAGTGAGCTGTACATGTGTCCCTCAGGATCAATTTATTTATTGCATCTGTATTCTGTCCTTGCTTCAAATAGATGAGAGTAGCATTTTATTCTTCCAAACAACAAAGCTGGGGCCAAACCAGACATGACAGAGGCTGTCATTCATGAGACAGCTTGATTCCTATATAAAATGCCAGTGTGGAAAAATTCCACCGAAAGTGTCTTCTTTTTTTTTGTATAACATGATGTCATTTAGTCTTTTATTTTTAATGTTCGGATGTCAGGATAGTTATGACACTTATGCTTCTGTAGAGACTGACTTCATACGAAACCTTAAATTCGTCCACTGAAAAATAATTCTAAACCTATAAATGAATTGAGATGATCATACACAGCAAATGTTCTGTGGACATTTTCCCCAATTCATCAGAGGATGTACAGCAAGCCTGAATGCTGAAGGGGTTACTGTATATGCTTGGATTACAATTTAACTTCAGTGCGTTTTTCTGTTCCTCAGTACCCAGACTTTTAATTTCAAATAAGAATCAGGCCCAAAGATACGAGAAGGAACTTGGCTAAGGGTGGATCTTTTCAATTTCTAGCATGTATTTATACTACTGTTTCAAACAGGAGAATTTTATGAGCCTAACTACAGTCCTTCTTTTCTCTAGGGCAGGGGTAGGCAACCTTGGCTCTTTGATGACTCATGGACTTCAACTCCCAGAATTCCTGAGCCATGCTGGCTCAAGAATTCTGGGAGTTGAAGTCCATGAGTCATCAAAGAGCCAAGGTTGCCTACCCCTGCTCTAGGGCTAACCAAACCCAAATCCTACAACTGTTCTTCATATGTTTTAATCTCCAGGCCTTTAATTAACTTAGTTGTTCTTCTTTGCACTTTTTCCAAAGTCTCAACATCTTTTTTGTAATGTGGTGACCAAAACTGGATGCAGTAATACAGGTCTTACTAAGGCTTTAGAAAGCTGTGCTAATGCTCCATGTGGTTTTGTTTTTATGCCTCTGTTTATACTACCAAGGACTGTATTAGCTTTTTCGGCTGCTGCCTCACCCTGCTGCCTCATGTTTAAGTGATCATCCACTAGGTCCAGTGGTGGGATTCAGCCAGTTTGCACCACCTCGGCAGAACCGGTAGCTAATTTTTTGTTGCCCAGGCCCAGAATGGACCTCCGGAAGTGGCATCCACACAGAGAACCGGTTGTTCACCTATTTGAATCCCACCACTGACTAGGTCTCCAAGGTCCCTGTCACAGTTACTGATTTTGAGCCAGGTTTCGCCTAATCTGTACTTATACCTTTGGTTTTTTTCCTGCCTAAGTATAAAACCTCGCTTTTCTCCAGATTAAATTTCACGTTGTTGGAAAGGACCCATTGTTCACGTCTGTCAAGATACTTTTGGATCCTGAGCTTGTCTTCTGGAGTGTTGGCTACTCCTGCTAGCTTAGTGGCATCTACAAATTTGATGAGTTCTCCTTCTATTCTCCTTTAGTGGTAAAAAATAAAAATAAAAAAAATCATGCCAACATCACCAGGCACCTCTCTGTACAATGTAATTGTGCATGTATTGGGGGGGCTAAGTGATAACAAAAAGCATTTAATATTCCCATCAGAAGGTAACTTCCTTGCCATCACATCCTGCACCTGTACAGCTTCCCAGGCAGATTGTCACTTAACATGGGTGGAAAAGGATCCTGTACTAAATTGAATTACCTAAAGGAAGCTTCTTACTGATTCCCAGCAGCATCCGATTCCCAGGAGTCACTTTGTCTCCTCTATGATTTCTGATGCTGTAGTCAGAAGCCTTGACTGCAAGTAATGGGTTCATAAAACCTATCTTTAAAATTTTACCTGACAGTAATGCTGTGCAAATATCTGCTCTTCTAGTTCACCTTCTCCACTTGTTTACATCAGGATTTTAATAGAGTGGCTGTCACAGAACAACAGCTAAAGGCCACTGTTTGATAAGTTGCTGTAAAAAATAGACTGTTCAGAACGAGAATTCTAGTCTTCAATTCAGCCAACATAAAAGGTGAGGGTGAAGTTTCTGGTTTGGAAGAAACAGTTGCTGGGAGGACTGCAGTAAAATTCATTGAAACTGCAGTAATGTTAAGGCTAAGGAGAAAGGAACTACATTTCCCATATATCTTCAGGCTGGTAATGGAATGTTCAACCCTCTGAAGGTTTACAGGAAGGGAAAAAATGACCTTGGTTTCTTTGTGCTTTAATTGAATTATTATATAGACTTGTAGGAGGCTGTAAAGGGGCCTTTAAAAAAAATGTTTGTCCAATACAACTTCCCTCAGACTGATTAATCCACTTCTTCTTAACCACAGGGCACAGCGTGTGAAGAGTAGATTCATTGTTACCCCAAAATGTGATACCTCGTAAAATAACTTGCTAAGGCTCGAAAGATAATTCATTTCTAAATAGTTCATTTCAGGTCAGGAGCCTTGATGGAATCCAGCCACTTTTAGAAAGAGTCGCAGAGATACCAGCTCAATCAAATTTGGCACCAGTGGTTAAGGGAAATAACTTTTAAGTGCATAGCGGTAAGCAAATAAAGACCCTTAATTAAAATGTTGGCATCTTGGAGGGAGGGCTTCATTTTAAGCAGGATATAAAGAGCACTACTTTCTCATATCTTTTCTTTCTGTGTTGATAGAGGGTTTTATAAATGGCTGAAATCATCGCTGTCAACATACAGAGTTCTTACCTTCCATATAGAACTCTGACACAAATTCCAAGCCTTCTGATAAATGCTTTCAATTGCAAGCCAACATGCTTGGTGTAATTTCAGTGAAGATATTTTTTTCCCCTAGGTCCCTTTTGATTCAGCATGGCCATCTGGCCGCAGCACCAGAACACACGTGTTGGTCCAGATTGTGTTTCAGAAAACCCATCCTAGGACACTTAATCAAGTAAGGTGTCAGAAAACTGGTTGAGTCTACACTCACCCTTGTGCAGTTCTGAAAATGTTACATTTCTCTATTAGCAAAAAGGTAAGCCAATCAACATTGAGAGGTTCCCCCCCCCCTTTTTTTTCAGTAACACTTCCAGGAGGGCTTTCCAGCCACTCCTGGAATGTTGATCTTTTTCTAAGCAAAACAGTTAATTTTGCAATCTCTTCTAGTTCCATCATTTTCATCAACTATTCCTCCATTATGGGTGTATCAGAATCTTTCCATTTTTGTGCATACAGTAGTCTTGGGATTGTGATTTTATATAAAAATAAACTTCTGTGGCTCTTTCCTAGTTGTCTGCCCATTAATCTCAACCAGAAAAGTTCTGGCTTCAATTGAACCTTAGTGTTTAAATTTCTTTGTTTCAGTATATGTTTTGTGAGACAGAATCTTGAGTGGAAAACGACAATGGTTGCTGAAGTGTCCCTCCTGACAACTCTGGATGGTGTTCTTACAGTCTAAAAACAAAAGCAAAATTGTAACTTCTGGATATTATCATTATTTTTGTTCCACAACTTTCTGAGCAGAAGGCTTTATAAAATATATGTAATGCATATTATATTATCGATTCCATAGCAAAGACCCAATTCCTGGAGTTGATACATATGTTAACTGAGCTTTTCCACTGAACCTTTCTTTTTAACAGATATAGTGGACAGCCTCATCTCCCACCCCAAAATCTGGATGATATTGTATCAAATTACTTTAGAATCAAATCAATAGGCATTAAAGGATTTATGAGCTCTTCCGGGTTGAAGGATTAGCCAGTGACATCATGGTTGCCCAGGAATGCATATCCCTGTTATTTTCTCACCAAAGTGGTACTTATTTATCTCGTCACATTTGCATGCTTTCAAACTGCTAGATTGGCAGGAACTGGGACACACTGGTGGGAGCTCATTCCATCATGCCGCTTGTACTCTCAAGTTGTGAACAGCTGAGCTGTTCACCTCTCAATGGTTTTCCGATTCAGCGTCCTAACCATGTGGAACCACTGCAGCCACTTCTGTTTTAGCTAAATATCCCCAAAGCCCACGTTTTGTTCCCGATCTACTTGGGAGAGGTCCTAAGCAGTTTAGGGAAGCATTTGTGGTTGGTAGTAAGGGTAATGTGTTCTATTTTTGTTTTTAATACTTGTAAGCTGTCCAGAATCATCAATGAGTAAGTTGCCTTATAATTTAAAGAAACAAACAAATAAATGAATAATAAGAAGTCATACCACTTGAGTGGAAGTACACTTAAGACATCTTGGATTCTTTGCTTTTCTAATTCTTCCAATGTTTTAAGAGAACATATCAATTCAATGTCTACAACAATAGTATTGCATACTTTAGTACAGCCTTTTGGGCATCAAGGACTGGTTCTGTGGACAGAGGTTTTTCTTTGAACCAGAAGGGGCATGGTTTTATATACTGCCTGATCCTGCGGATGGGGCTTTGCTTATTTGTGCAGCCTGGTTTCAGCACTTCTGCTGACCGGTGCTGGTCCATGGATCGGAGGTTGGTATCCCACTTTAGTAGATACTGGGTATAAAGCACAGGCTAGGGATGATGGTAGTGGCAGTGTATTGCCATTGGAGAGGGAAAGACACATACAGATTCATGAACAAATTCAAATATACTGTGGAGGAATGAACATTAATTATTCTACAGACTTGCTATCAGAATGTTAAGGCACGATGCCTACTAATATCTTAAATGAAAGGAGGATGTCTCATATTGATGGAAAAAATGTAAAATATTCTGATATGGCTCTATTAGGGTGATAAAGGTTGATCCCCCTCACCTATTATTTGTATAATTTTAATTAGGCTTCCCTTAATTTAAGCAGTTGACTCACTCTTGGCTTGGCATCGAGAAAATTAATAGGATGACTGAGTAAAGACTTTCAGATCCTTTAAAAGCATATTTAAACATTGTTACCATCGTTATTAAATAATATTTTATGTATTCAGTCTATCTTAAAATTAAACTCAATGCATGTTTATAACATACGTAAGTATATTTCATAAATATGAATTTTTAACAGGATTTTCTAGAAAATATGTTCTGGTTTATATCAGACTGAATAAATTCTGGTTGTATTCTTAATTATGGCATATGGTCATCAATTTGCTGGCCACAATTTCTGTCTACATGTCATACCTTAGTTTCTCTCTCTGCTCTGATAAAATTGAAATAGTGACAGCGTTTATTTATTTATTTTGAAGACAGAGTAGTAAAGTTCTTAAACAGGTTGAAGTCACACAATTTTCAGCTGCATGGCTCTTCGATAACAATTTGCAATTTCCATAAATACAAGTGTGATGTGCAAAAAAAATCAAAAGTATTAGCATCATTCAGATTGATTGAAGCCATGAGTTTATGAGTGATTGCTTCTTCTAAATAAACAAAACTTTAATGGTACTGGTTCACAGACTCGTCTCACTGTTTGTGACCATCTGCTTTTTTAGCTTTCTGCAATTTTTTTTCAAGCTCTACATGGACTGTGTTGGAAATAGCATACATCTCTCTGATGTTACCCAGATGTCTTTTATATATGTTAAGTGGAGGAGGGCACCATATGGAAGTTCTTTGATGATGTCTAACAACTGTCCACCAAAACTTTCCCTGCAATGATTTAGTGAACTGCTCATGAGGTTTTTTTTTATTAATTTTACTTGAAAAGCAGTATCCAATACTACAGGTCCAATTGAATAGTTCTTACAAAACAGCACTTTGTGAGTTGCTTAAATTTGCCATTGTCAGTGCCCCTTCCATGCTCCTTACTGTTACCACGTAAATTAGCTTATAATTTTGCAGAAGTAGGGGGCACCTCCAAATCCTATAATGTCTAGGAAGAGGAAACCAATAACTTCCTGGATCTTGCTGAATTACAACTTCTGGCATCCCTTACTATTTGAAAGGTGTCCAGAATTCAACAAGGTCAAATGGGCCTGAGGT